>NW_021703774.1:104622115-104639615 GCF_005190385.1 Monodon monoceros
TTCCACCTCTCTCACGTCAGGCAGGAGCGCTGCAGCGCTGCCTAGAAACAGATAACAGCAGCTCAGATTTAAATTGACCCAGAATCTTGCAGGTGATACATCTTTTTATTCATTCATTCATTCACTCGCTGATTCATTCATTCCCACACTTGTTTGTTCAGCCATTCAACAAAGATTCACTGATGCCAGGTACTCTTCTAGAGAGCTGAGATACAGAGAGAAATGAAATGCATTTTTGCCTTCCAGGAGCTCTCATTCTGTTTGGAAAACAGATGATTTCAATCCAGTAGAGGAATCTGGAATGTAGTTGGGAAATCCAAGAAAGCTTCACAGAGGAGGCAGCACAAGTCCCAGAGGAAAAGCTAACAAATCACACAATTGTTGAACCCACATTGACCCTATCTGTTAAAGACAGCTATACCCGAATCTAGGTTTCTATCCTAAAATCTACCGACCGAGTTTAAGACCCAGTTTGCGAACGTCCAGGATCTTCACCTTGCCTCCCGGCAAAGGCCTTAAGCAAATTCAGAAGAGACTTGTATTCGTCCAAAGCAACATGGAGTAAAGTGGGTCAGATGAAATTAAAATATGTTCCAGCCAAAGGTTTGTCTCATAGAAAATGGAAAAAATAAATGCTACAGATATAGGGAGCCTCCTTTGATAAATGAGAGTGACTCACAATTGCAGCCATTTTTAGAAAATGTAAAGAAGAAATATGCTAACCAACCCAGAGCTCAGCTTACATTACTTTAACGGTAGCTAATGAGATTTGATAAATCTCTAGATGGTGAGGAAAACAAAAAAAAAAGTGCTCCTAAAGACCTTTAAGATTGAGGACACAAACAGTCCAAATTCTAGACATTTCCCCTCAGTTCATTCTATAAATGAGCAATGGCTGTTCAGTAGAGTGGAGCTACACAGCAGAGGTAGCACAGTTCTGGGTCACACACAGCCTTTCAAGACAGGCCCTCAGCACATCATGCAAACCCTCAGGACCTCCACTTCGTCATCTGTAAAATGGCAATAATGCTACCTTCTTTGCTGGGGCTGTCACAAAAGTTATATGAGGTACAGTACATGGCACATGGCAGAATATTTCAGACAAACATGGGTTCAGTGGTCAGCTTGAGCATGTGCTATACGTAGGGAGCAAGTTACCCAACTCATTTATAATTCTCAGTTTCCACATGTGTAAAATGGATTCATAAAACCAACTTTATAGGTTTCTCATGAGAATTAAACGAGTTATTGCATGTAAAGTGCTGAGCTCAATAATAGCTCTAATTGAATTACTAGATAAATAGCAAACGATAATTCCTTCTCCTTCCTCAAAGAGCCAGAGTGGGAAATAAAGGTTATTATCTTTTCTAAGGAAAGTGTATAGTCAAGAGGGCACTATAATTATTTTCATATGTAAATAATGATACCTGGATCACTGTCTCCTTCCAAAGGCAATCAAACATTTTTAATATTCACAAGTTTGCTATGGTTTTAAATGTATAGTATCAACTCCATTATCTGATGGTAGACTAGCCAGCCAGGGGATTAGCTGTGGTAAAACTTTAATCTTAACATGCTTTCCCCTACAGGAGGCCATGGGAGCCTACAGATAGGGCTTTGGGGTCAGATGCACCTTTTTCAAATAACTCTAGCTGTGTGACCTTGAGCACCTTATTTAACCTCTGTAAGTCCCTGCTCCCTCAATTGCAAATGCAACCTTCCTCAAGGTTGAATGCTGGGGATAACATATGGAAACAATGCATGGCCCGTATAATTGTTTAATAAATGTTCATCTCTTTTCCTGAGCTACCACCATTTGGTCTGAGTTTATGGAATTGCAAATTTTGTGTAACATTTGCTTAACAAAAGCATGATCACCTTGCTACCAAAAATTACGTAATTGAAAACTTACATCCACACAAAAACCTGCCCGCGGTTGATTATAGCAGCTTTATTCATAATTGCCAAAACTGGGAAACAACCAAGATGTCCTTCAGGAGGTGAACGGATAAATAAACTGTAGTACATCCAGACAATGGGATATTATTCAGTGTTAAAATGAAATGAGCTATTGGGCCATGAGAAGACATGGAGGAACCTTAAATGCATATTACTGAGTGAAAGAAGGCAGTCTGAAAAGGCTACATACTATAGGATTCTAATTATACAACATTCTGGAAAAGGCACAACTACAGAGACAGTAAAAAGATCAGTCATTATCAGAGGCTGTGGGGTAGGGATGAATAGCAGAGCACAGAGGATTTTTATTGTGGTGAAAATACTCTGTATGATACTGTAATGATGGATACATGTCACTACACATTTGTCCAACCCCATAGACTTTACAACACCAAGAGTGAACCCGAATGTAAACTGTGGACTCTGGGTGACTGTGACATGTCAACAGTTGCAGGTTCATCAGTTGTAACAAGGGTACCACTTCGGTAGGAGATGCTGATAATGGGGGAGCCTGTGCAAGTGTGAGGGCAGGGAGAACATGGGAACTCTCTGCACCGTCAATTTTTCTGTGAATCTAAAACTGCTCAAAACATATTTTTTTCAAATGAAAAAATTACATATTACATTCTAAACCAAAAATAAATTATTAGAGTGTTACCCATTATTTTGGATTAATCTATGTCATAAGTCCCCTCCATCAGAGAAGACAGGCAAGAGTTGGCTATAATCATTTTCAAAGTAAATTGAAGACTTTATAACTAATCCTTATATCCAAGAAGTTACTATACTTTCCATTGTTTCAGTGGTTACAATCCAAGGGTACCATTAGCAGAATATAAAGCCCTTTTACCTTCTCATGACTCATCTAATGCATGGGCAAATATAGCTGTTATTAGTAAATTCCTATTTAACAGATGGGCAAAATGAGGTAGTGAGATTAAATGATTAGCCCATGGCTAATATTTTATTGGAAAGACAAATTTAATTATAGGTTCCATTTGACTTCCCTTCAGGACTAGAATTAAATTGCAAGTGTTTCCTGACTCCCAGTTTGGTGCTTATGTCACATGACAGTGCAATGTGTGCTTTATTACGTGCTTTAAAATAAAAAGGGAGGGTGAGGAGGCATGAGTACCTTTATCCTAAAAATCACAGAGCACAGAATACAAGGTAAATATTCCATCATTAATTTTCACAGCATTCCCCTTAAGACAACAGTGAGTACTGTCTCTCCCTTGGTTGGTGCAGAAACCTAAGCTAAAAGAGGTTACATAGATACACAAGATGCCCACAGATACCCAGGGAATCAAAAAGAAAACCCAGAATTACATAGTCTGAGAATGGAATTGGATGACACACCTGGAAGGCACACAGTTTTATAAGTCTTTAGGAATACGGGGAAAGCAAAGAACTTCTTTAGGGGGAGTTGCAGAGGGTCGGTAAGGATAGTTTTATAGTTTTATAGAATGTTTAGCAGCAACCCTGAGCAAGTTGGTAGTGTTTTGGAAAATATTTTTTTAACTTAGTCACCCAATTCTCATCAGGCCCAACCAACCAACTGCCTCACCCCTTTTTGGTTTGAAAAATAATGTCACAAATCTGTCCAGAGCTGGATAAAATGCACAGTAATGAGTTCATTAACGTGCCATCTGCATACAAAACAAGGGGATTCCAGAGGCAGAATCCTTTGGTGGGCCTGTTGGAAATCAAGTTCTGGGCTAAAAAAAATATAAAACACAACTTAGGCAGAAAAATATTAGAGCTACACCTTCACTTGGCCCACTGCAAAGACAGTCTGTCTTCTGAGAGGGCCAAAGCCAGTCGGAATCTTTTTTCCCCCTTCTTTTTAATTTTAAAACATGTTTTACTACTCAGAGGGTAAAAAAACAATTGCTTACAGCATGAGGTGACGGATGGAGTTTTGTGAATTACACCCATCCCTAGGAAGAAAGACCTAGGCAAAAGCCTCCGTGTCAGAAATCCATTGAAGATTGCCCGCCCTTTGAAAATCAAGTCTGTTTATCTGCCTGATTCACTGAGTAACAAATCAGAAAACTCAAACCTGCCACCTCCACCTCTTCCAGCCCCCACTGCCTCCACTCCACTCTCAGAGAAGGGAAGGATTAGGTTTCCAGGGGCTGTAGTTGTAACAAACCAGAGGCAATGTTTCTTGCCCCAGTGGTACCCCAAGTTTCATCAAGAACATCGGAAGCTGCTTCTCTTCTGTTGCAATTTTCATTTCACCTCAGCTCTCCCTGACACACCTGTGAAGGGTCACCAAATGCTGTATCATATCAGCTTTTAAAAACTGCCGACACTGCTAACGTCTGAAACCTCCTGATGTCACAGCCTTGCACAGGCTTGCAGCCCGCAAAAGCATGGTTGGTGTTTCACGATGCACAATGACGGCATCCTGGCTGGGTAAGGGCAGAGCCTCTTGTTGACAGTAGTGAAATCAGACAAACAAAGCCATGTCAACGGGATGTGTGGCGAGGGCATCTGGGGAGTCCCTACAGCCTTCCTCCCAATCTGCAACAAGAGGCCCCATCCAGCCCCTTAATCCTCCCTCCAAGAGTGATTTATTTAGGCAGTTGTTCCTTCCATCCTCCCTACTCCCATTTTCTCATGAAATTTCTCCAGAGCCTAGGATTTAAAGAGAAAATATTTTATCTGTTATAAATTCCATAAACATCTATTCCCACTCCCTGCCCGAAAAAAAAAAAAAGTTGATAAACACCAATCAGGTCCCTGCTTGTGTCAGTTATGCAGCGCACTGGCTGAAAAACTGGTTTTCGGTCAAACTATAGAAAGTAGTATAACTAAGTAGTTGAGCACGGGTCCTACAGGCTTGCTCACTACCTGGCGCAAATCTTGCCTACCCCTCGGTGATGTGACCAGACTCCATTTACTGATTTTATAAGCAGAGGTCATAATAAATATACACATAACACAAAGATTCTCGTTCTTTACACTTGATACTCTGTAGTTTTTAATCTATAGTGCGTTCATCTATGCATATTTTTTCAGGTCCTTACAATTTAAAGAGGACGGATGTATATCCAACCCTATCCAATGAGAAGGGTAATTTAGTCTTCAGACTGGAAAAAACATATATTGGGAAACCGAAGTCTCATTTTGCACACAGTAGAATGAAAAGATTAAAAGACCACCTGCAAAGAGCCATTGGGCTGAGATACTCCATGCAATAACATACAGAGGTTATGGGCTTTGAGAACCGGCCCTTTGGCACCAAAATCCATACAATCAGGAATCCAAGCCAAAAAAGCCCTTTTTGCCTAACCTTTATATCAACATCAAAATAATGTTTTATTAAACTGCATAGAAATTGTCCTTAACTATTTTTCCTTTTGTAACAAACGCAGCTTGGATTTAATGGTATGTTATAGGAATTTATTTACAAATTTTGGTATCTTTTTGGATTCTAGCAATTAATGAGAAAATAGGAAGTACAGCCAACAAAATTTTCAAAATCAGCTCAGCATCACATTTGGATGTAATTAAAGGTATAATCTGTTCCACTGGAATACTTCAGTGCTATCCTATCTTAGAAAAACAAATATGAATATTAGTTCTTTCGTGATATGTCTGCTTTTCTACATCATGCTAGAACATATAAAACTTTTCTATAAAAATTATTGTGTATTACCTCTTTTATACTTATAAATATATATGTTACTTTTACATAATTGAATTCATTGGCCTTTTATTTGCCACAAATATGATATTCAGGCTCAAGCCACAACTCATTCAAACATTTTAAACATACCATTTATTTCTTTGTATGGGATATAGTTAGTTATCCATTTCGCCTTCTGGACTGAGTCCTAAAGTTTCGCTTTTTTTCATCAGCCTCAACCACTTGTAGGCAGAGTTCTTATCAATTATATCTGATTATTCACCATAAAGTCATTGAGCTTTGTCAAAATTCGAAAGCAATTTCTTTGAGAGTGAGGCTAAAATATGCAGGTAATCTAAATGAGTCCGCATTCCAGGCTGGATAAAGATAAAATGCAAAACTTTCGTTTTCGAAGAGAAGAAAAAAAAAAAAAAAAACTAGTTACAGCTCACAGAATAAAGTATATCACTGTTGCAGTCTCACAATTTATAAGGCAATTCTACCAAAATGGCAGGGAACTGGCAGTTCTGGACTTTGGGCATTAATAGCAGTGCCCAGCAATGTTGGAGCCTGAGGAAAACGAAAGGTAAGTAATACTGATCCTGCCTTTATTGGAAATTGTGATTCTTTTGTTCATCATGGGTGTTTTTGCATTAATTTTATTTTTAAACATATTGCATTAAAGCATCATCTTGATTACTTAAATGTTGCACCCAAAGAGAGTGCCCATTCCCCTCACTGTAGTCCTGGTCCTGCTTCATAAGTCACCTCTCTCAACCTTCGTGACCTCGTCTGTACAACTGAGGCAATAAATCACTAAGAGGATTATTGAAAGGACTGAGTGACAGAACATGTGTAAGAACTTGTTAATAGTAAATGTTAATATATAAATACATTTACAAAGCATTACACAACTCCAAGATAAAGTCATTATATTAAACATTACATTTAAAGATGTAAGGTTGATGGAAAGTGTAAGTCCCATAACTGATGATAGAAATTGAATCAGAGGCCTTAGAAGAACAGGCAGACTCGAAGACACACCCATCTCTACCTAACTATATTTAAATAAAGAAAGAGGTATACAATCACAGCCCAAGCAAGCAATTTCCTTTCCAGTTTTCATAATTAATCTTTTCATAATTAATCTTTGTTTGTGTAAGTTCAGTTTGTCTTCAGATTTCCTCTTTTCAGTTCCTAAAAACATTCAATTCACTGAAAATGAAAAATTAATTTAGAAAGAAACTCTTTAATGTTTTCCTCTTACTTAAAAAAATTACAGCTCAAACAACACAGGTGAAGTCCTACAAACAGATGCACTGCACATGAAATTTGTTTTTGAAAAAGTGGAGGGCATAAACCTTTTGATTCAAGGTAGGGAGAACTTTCTAGGCCAAGGAAGGTGCGATGCCTCCTGTTTTCATGAGCTAATGATGGTTTCCAAGCTGGTTGGAATTCAGCGCTAATTGTATTTTAAAACGCCACCTCTGAAATCCTTTCCTCTCTCAGGATCTTACATCAAGGTTTCGAATTTTCCGGAAAACCTTTGCACTTCACCTTTCTCACCCAACAAATTTTGAACTTTAGAAGAATTTAGTTCAGAGCTTCTCTTTCCCCTGCAGGTTTTGATCTGGGGATGGTGACGCTAACACCCAGGAAAGCTGTCCTGCCCTGTTTCGGAGGGGAGAGGGACAATTAAAATAGGTATTTTGGTGGCTCCACTCAGGCTTGTCCCTTCTAACAGAGTCATTAAACAACTTCCAGTGTCATTCAAAGAAATTATAACAGAATCAATTGATTTTCATCCTCTGTTTTATTAGCTGTAATTTAGGAGAGAGAACGGCCCTGTTGACACAGCTGTAACGTGTCAGGACCTGCAGTATGTTATTGGCCTGAGGCCTCCAAGTTACAGTCTTCCCAGCAGAATCAATCTGAACTCGAAAACCTTCCCTCTAGGAAACATGTACCTATCTACTAGCAGAAAGCACTTCTTGTACAACTGTAAATAGTATTCACTTGAGGTACGTTCTAAGTTCACCTTCCCCAAATCAGCCCTGACGTGCCATAGCTCTCAGCGTGTCCACGATGGGAGAAGAGGGCTACAGATGTCTCTTAACTAGATATCCAACACGGGTGCATGTGTGACACTTCGCTGCTAGTCAGATCCCAGACTGCAAGTGGGAATCGCTGGCTGTTTAACATGCGTTCAGAGCCTTGCCAATCTAAAATGGCTGCTCCGTAATACTTTAATTGCAGTTTCATGGAAACAAATTGCTATTTAACTGCAGTAAGCATTTCTGTGACTTGGCTGGACTGACAATAGGTGAGTCTCAGTAGCAAAGAGACAGGTAACATCAACTTGTAAACGGTCTGTGTTTCAACAGCCTCTCCAATCGAGTCACAGGATGCAAGCACCCAGGATAGAATTCCTGGGTGAAGGAGGCTTGGGACAACGTCTTCTCAATTTAAATACAATTATTTAGGCTACATGGAAACCCTTCACTATAGTGTTTTGATAGACAGACCTTGGAGTCTATGTTATGCAGTTTATTGGCCCTAAGAAATATTTTATATAAATAGTAGTACACATTAGAATCTTACTATATTGGCATTTAAGCCATTTAACTTAAGAGCTTCATTTTGGATTATCAGTTGTTTCAAACATCAGTGCAAATCAGGGCAAAAGAATTTAAATACGGTTAATATTAAGAGGATGACAATTTCACAAGCTTCATGTTGGTGTGACAGTTTTCTCATTTCGTATTTTATAAGACACTACAGTCTGTGTTAAACTATTTCCTAATAAATCATGACAAGCTGGAAACAGTTTCTCGTGGCAAACGATTTGGTTTGGAAAAGCTTCGTTCGGGCTCTCCGGCCTTTCGGACTGTGTCTTAAATCTAACTAGACAGATAGGTAAAAAACATTAAACCCTTTCAGAGGACAATCTGTTTCATTAGCAAGATTGACAATTTGCATGATTGAGACATTTATATGTATCATAAACTTTTTTTTTTTTTAATCAGGAGTTCAGTTGGGCTCAGTCACATTTGCTTTTATTTTTAATTGCACTTGCTTGTACAGACTGGAGCCATCTTGCTCTATGACGTGGTTAATATTACATAAGTCCTTTCAAAAGAACAGAGCGCATCTCACTAACATCACCAATGTCACGATGAAAGGTGAACAAGCTCGTGTTGTTTTTTTTTTTCCCCAGCAATGTTGGAGCTGGGGGAGGAACACAATCACTGCTCACATCAGAATAAACCTGAGTGTTTTTAGTAGCTTTCTATCCACACAGAGCATCCCCATTAGAGCCAGGTTTTATTGTTTGAAACGCCTCTGGTTTCAAGGTAGTGTTTTACCTAAAGCAAGACTACTACTTAAATATGTTCTATTGTATATTCATAGCTCCATTAGTCCTTCTCCAATTTAGCACATCAAAGAGAAGCCTTCATCACTTGCATGTGGATTATACTAACATGAGTGACATTTGTAATCTTATAGGTCTGCAACTTAAGAAATGCTTTTAGAAGCTCGTTATTAAATACGCGGCAGTGCTTGAGGAACTAGCCCTATAATAGTTCATTTAAAGTCTTTAATGACCTTAGCCCTCCACATCACTAAATGCCACACTGTATTACTGACTACAAAGTTATTAACTATCTCCTTTGAATTTCTACACTATATGGGACATGAGTGCTTATGTCAAAAAGAATTAGAGAAGATGCTAGCATTCTTATTAACACATTTCTCCTTTTCTGTCCTGAAGAGTCCCACGTTCCCTTAAAGGATTTTTTTTTTTTTTTTTTTTTGCGGTACGCGGGCCTCTCACTGCTGTGGCCTCTCCTGTTGCGGAGCACAGGCTCCGGACGCGCAGGCTCAGCGGCCATGGCTCACGGGCCCAGCCGCTCCGCGGCATGTGGGATCTTCCCGGACTGGGGCACAAACCCGTGTCCCCTGCATCGGCAGGCGGACTCTCAACCGCTGTGCCACCAGGGAAGCCCCCCCTTAAAGGATCTTGAAGGGAAAAAAAAAGGTGTTAAAAACCAGAACTAGTTCCTAGCAATTCCCCAAGGATCCAACTCAGATATTGTTATCTATGTGATTTTGTTCATTTTATTTTTTTCCTGCATATTCTTTTTATAAAGCTCTAATAAACTATTCACTTTAACTAACTTTGCCTTTAAATTCTCCTACATGAGGTTTATAGGAGGTTTTCAGTTGGAGCAACTGATTTTTTTCTCTTGGCCTGGAATCTCTGGAAGCAGGAGATCCCAAAGGGAAGCTGACTGCTAGTTGAGAGGTGGTGAGCCAGACCTCTCTGCAGAACCAATTCCCATTCTCAGAGAGAGGGTGGGTCTATATCAGGAGGTTTTCTCTGGAACAAGAGAAAATAAAACTTAAAGGAGCATTATGAACACACCTGGTTTTATTAACCTGTAAGAGAAGTTGCAGTTGAGTTTGCTCACATACTACAAGCCTGGCAGGGCAGCCTTTCACATGTTTCCTCCTTCCAGCAACGGCACTGGGCCCACTGAGTCCTTGGCCTACACGTGTTTTCTGCAGGCAACTTGGGCGCTGGTGGGGAGACACTGCTGCCTAGAACGGGCGACTAAGTACCTCAAGACTACTACTAAATGAAATCCAAATCCTCCGCCAAACACATGGAAAGGCAGAGTCAGTACAGGAGCATAAGAGCAAAACAAAATAAACAAATCATACAGCAGACCACACGAGTCTAGAAGCTCAGCGGGAAATGGCTGCTTCACCCATCAAAGAAGATTGTAAAAGAGCTCGGGGTCCTAACAACTAATGGAACTTCAAAATCTGTACAGGTATGGTTTAGAACTGCTATTTCCTTCAAAAGCTATAAACTTGGTAAGAGAACAAGATGGTTATGCCACCTTCTTTAACATGCTTTCCATCAATACCCAAGGCTTTCCTACTGAGAAAAAAGAATAAACGAAATAGCTGAAGAATCAAACGTACATATATAAACACAAAAGATTCACTGTGATACAGCAGAAGTGTAATGACATGCTGTTAACAGAATATTATGAATTTACAGAACGGACTCCGTTAGACATGGCTTTGTACTCCTGCCAAAAATGGCATAGTTAGGTAATCTGAAGAATACCTTATTGGCTCAGAGCTAAATAAATATACCCACTGCTTCCCTCGACCCCCGAAGATTTAAAGTGAACTTGGTACGGAACAAAAAAATAAAATAAAATTTTCCAAAACACAGAAAAGAAAAAGCAGTTTTTAAACCCAAACTCCATCGAATATTTTTCTTTTAAGTTTTTATTATTTAAATACACCATACTAGAGCAAATGTCTCTGAAAATATCACAAATAAAAGATTTTTTTCTTCATTCAGCAAATTAGAAGTAGGGGGGAATTTCTACACAGTAGCTTCTATGAGCCTGACTTTTTTTCCAATTTTTTTTCTTTTTCTCATTCTTTTTTTTTCTTTTCCATGGGAGTAGCAACATTAGGACGAAAACACTTACATGCATACATACATTGTATTTTACAGAGATACAATAAAAGTGTTTGTGATAGAATATCACAAAAGCCACATCTCTTTCCTTTATCTCATGTTCAGTTTTGATTGAAACACATTTCCTTACAACACTTAAATATACAAAGAGCAAATAGAATGTTGTTAAGGTAAAAACACAGGGTACAAACTCTGGCCAGTGCCCTGCTAATTGTTAATGAGGGTAGAAAGCAGATTTGAATGCTTCTTTTAATTAGCTTCATTAGTCATTTCCCTCCTCCCAAGCTCCCTCCCCCCAAAAGATGTCCTCCGGTGGATCTTTTTTCATTTTCTCTACAGTCTCCCATTAGCCCAGGTTCATGGAGTCCTTAATGTTCATATTCAGTCATTTTAATACACCAATAAATGCAAGAAGGGCAATCAAGACTAAAGAAGGTGCAATGGCATGGAGCTGGCACTGGTGCTAGCTACAAAGGTGACTTGTCTACTGAAGACACATGGGATCCACCTGTGATGAACAAGATCTGAGATGAAGGCACGCATTCTGCATTACTCTGACCTTTTAGCAGACCTGCAAGAAATAAAAACCGGCATCTTAGCTAAAATGCTAAACTTGGAGAGATATTAAAACTCAAACATGGCTGCTTTTGTCTTCCCTACATTCACTAATCTTCTCCTATTAATAGATTACTTTCCAACTGTGACTTGTTAGAGGCTTTCTACGCTACTTACTCTGGCAGTGGAGAACTAAAGCATAACATCTTCTGCACTGTTACTAGTGGACAAAATGAGACGATAAATGGACTTTCAGAACGTTTCTGGTGTAAACTTCTACAATGAATTGCTGAACTCTGTTAAAAGCAAGTTTCTTTCTGCAAGGACTGAATTGTAACATCTTGCCTCGAACTAGGATCTTAAAGGCACATCAGAGCCAAGTTCCTCCTCCCCAGGAAGTTTTGCGTTAATATTCTCAACTGTGTAAACTTTGGCAAGTTACTTAACTGTCTGTGTCTTGGTTTCCTCATACTAAAAGTGGGGAGGGATTCCCTGGTGGCATAGTGGTTGAGAATCTGCCTGCCAATGCAGGGGACACGGGTTCGAGCCCTGGTCTGGGAAGATCCCAAATGCCGCGGAGCAACTAGGCCCGTGAGCCACAACTACTGAGCTTGCGCGTCTGGAGCCTGTGCTCTGCAATACGAGAGGCCGCGACAGTGAGAGGCCCGCGCACCGCGATGAAGAGTGGCCCCCGCTCGCCGCAATTAGAGAAAGCCCTCGCACAGAAACGAAGACCCAACACAGCCATAAATAAATAAAGAAAGAAAGAAGCTTTCATTTAAAAAAATAATAATAATTTAAAAAGTGGGGATAATAAGGGTGTTATAAGGATTACATAATATATAGGGAGCGCATTCAACAGCGCCTGGCACTTAATAAAAAAGCTAAACGAATACTGGCAGTTAACATGATTATTCTAATATCCCCATATGATGTCTATGCACCCATGTCCTTCTCTGCTTACAGGTTATGTGTGTATATGCATGTGTGTATACACACACACACACACAAAATATTGATACTTCTTTTCCCTTAGTATTTCCTACCATACCACTTAATATTACATGAATATTGTAAATATATGAATCAAACATACGTAATGTGTTAATGACTTGTGCTCAATTAAAGAATGTAGTTCAATGGAAGTCTAACTTTAATATCTAAGTTAGAATTGATAATCCAGTTGTCCAATACAAGCTGTTTGCAATTACCAAAATGAAATAATAGATATTAGTTTTTTATGGTTTTTTAATGACATTGTGAGCTTCCCAGGAAGTTCTCATTTCACCCTTTCCCTAACTTACTAAAAGCCTGAAGTCTATTAGGAGCTGCAACCCCCTACTTCCAAGCTAATTAAAGTGGTAGAGGCTTAATCCCCAGAGTGGAGGCTCAGTGTGAGAAAGGTAATTTGTCTGTCCAGAACAAAGATGAGGCAGCAGCCAGCGAGCACATTTAATAAATGAGCAACAAATGTCCTCTACGATGGACACACACACAACGTCAATTATGTAACTACGGGGCGGGGTGGGGGGGGGGGGACTGCGAAGGGGTATGTAAACTAGAACCCTCGCTAAATTTTCTTCTGACCAAAGAGATGTGATCTCTTATTTTACTGAAAAGCACAGATTATTCTAGATGAAACCATCACTCCTGAGTGGAAGAAAGAATTCCAGAGCAGGCAAAAAATTTACCAACCCCCCCCCCCCCCCCCAAAAAAAAACCCCCACAATTCTTGATTCTATTTACATAACTCTCTCTCTACAAGGCAGTATTCTCCTGAGGGGAGCCAAGTCTCCTTCAGACAATATAGGCTATAACATTTTGTAGATCCTAGAACAAGAGTGGTCTGAGATTTCAGTCAGAGAGACTGTATGATTTAAGAGCTTAAGATTATTTTTTCTCAGAACATACAAAAGCCAATGGTGCAGAACCACTAAACTATACATCCCAGACGCTGGGAACAAATTTCAGGAGGATAAAAGTTGAAAGGGGCCAGATGATGGGGGCCTATACTTTCCATACAAGTAGCTGCCTTTAAAGAAGGGATGTACAAATAATCAACTCATTACTTTTCAGCCAGAGGATGTTTGGGCATATTTATTATGCATCATGCGCTAAAAACGTAATTGGTTCTGTGAACAGAAGGAGAATGGCCAAAATTAATGTCCATTTTCCCCACCAAAAATATAGAGAATGAGAGAGAAGAAAATAATAAAACGGAGCTATTTGTCATTTCTCCCCATCTCATCTCCTCCAGGAAAGAAACGCCACAGGGCTTGGGGGAAATCATTTTAAAGCATCCTTCAGGTCCAAAGAGCAGTTTACGATTCCACCAGGAAGTATGTTTTCATTACTTCTTCCCCCTCGCCCTCTCATTACCATCTCTCTGGACCACATTCAGCTTACCCCAAACGTTTATTTACAAAAACTACCTTGTGAATTGACTGTGCTCATGGTGAGCTGAGCACCAAGGGCAAAAATGTAAGACATTTAGGCCAACGGGGATATGTTCTTAATTAACGTCACCCCCAAAACACAGCTTCTCACCAATGTCTGACAAGAACACATCCTGAAGTTACATTTCCTTACTCCTTTTAAGAACTATTCATTTTTGAAGGCCACCTGTCTCCTTTTAAAAGGCTTCCAACATTAAAATACACGCTGGTAGGCTCTTTTTCATTGCCTCATATATTCTGTGTTCCAAAATGAACGCCCTACCTCTCCCACCCTGCAAAAGGGATGGACTTATATGAAAGGCACAATACTTGCAATCTCGTAAACACGTAAACCAGACTTTGCTCAAATTTTCCTCCCTAACACCTCCCAATTTACATCATCTTTTTTTTTTTTCCCCGGTACGCCGGCCTCTCACTGTTGTGGCCTCTCCCGTTGCGGAGCACAGGCTCCGGACGCGCAGGCTCAGCGGCCATGGCTCACGGGCCCAGCCGCTCCGCGGCATGTGGGATCTTCCCAGACCGGAGCACGAACCCGTGTCCCCTGCATCGGCAGGCGGACTCTCAACCACTGCGCCACCAGGGAAGCCCTTTACATCATCTTATACTCAGTAAGATGGTACTGTGAGACGCTGCTCGTACTTATTACGTGTCTGTGTACTTAGTCCCTGGCTAACACTGCTATGGCCTGCATTCAGTCTGGCTACACAGTCTGGCTACATTTTCCATCTTATCTCTACATCCTTCAATTCTCACCATGCACGTTGGTGAGCTGTATCATTTTTTATGCCTTGCTAAGTCAGTGAAAGAAATGGTATAAAAGCAGCAACAAACAAGATATAATTTGTAGAGAAACTAAGCTTTTACCTTGGGGGGGGGTGGATTTTATTCTTGTACTTTTTTTTGGCTACCAAGTATAACTACAAATGGCTTTGCTTCTACATTGAAATGGGTATCTCAAAATATTTGTTACCCATTCATTGTCCTCAACTCAGCCCTACAGATTCACTTAATTACAACTGAAACCACGAAGGTCTGTAAGTATTTATATGTATTGGCACTCCTTAAAGAAGCTTGAACTGGCTCATCAATGGTGACTGATTAATTTGCAATAAAAAATTAGATTTCCGTTCTTAAAATAGTATTCTATGTAGTTCCCACATTAGTAAATAAGGAAAACTGTACACATTTTGATGCAATTAACCTTTACCTAATAAAGCAATGGAAAATACATTTAAAATCATTCCATAAACTTGAGTAAGGGAAAATGATAAAAATAAGCATTAAAATATGGCAGTATAATTTAAAATTTTTCAAATATTAGTCATTTTCCCTGTACACAGCATTAAGAAAATGCATTACGGAAGACAAAGAAGCCTAATATTTTCTCCTGAGATTTTTGAAGCTCGCTAAATTCCTATTTGCAGATAAATGTTGTTTTTTGTGATCCCTACAACAGACATTAATGAAGTTCCTATTGTAAATCCATAAAGAATTACCAAGTGAAGTGTGCACTTTTTGTTTCAATGCAATAACTCAGTGCTGTGTGATTGCCTGGGTTAATGATGAAAAAGTCAAACATACTATCAGAGCTGATGGAAAAATCTATCACCAATCTGAAATTAAAATTCATCTGTGGTCAATAAGATTTAATATCCATGCAAGTGGTGCTGTAAAGAGTAAATGAATCAATGTCATCAATACATAATCAGTATGAAATATGATGTGAATAAAATTATGCGCACGAGTCATACATTTCACTCTTTTCTGGGCCAGTGTGGAATGAACAGTCTCTTAACTGAAGGTTGACAGTAATTGTTACAAATTAGGCACAGCAGTTATCAAAATGCACTCACTTGCATAGCTATAGGACTTACTAAGGAGATTAAAATAGATCTGAAACTATCCAGTACTGCAGGTGCTGGACAACTGTTGATCACCAATTTTCCCTCTGGAGTGCCCTCTAATACATGAATCGTACATTTGTATAATTTCCTCGTTTCTAACTCTGGTCCAAAAACTTTCCAGTTGTGGATCAAGAATCAAGACATTTAATCTTTAATGATCAGCAAGAGCTAGAACTTTTAAAAAAAGTTGTAACTTACTCAAATATTACGGGACTACCAATCAACAAAAATGCTCTCCTTTGGAATTCCAGAATGTTTTGTAAAACTGCTCTTCTAAGATTCAAAGCACCGTAGATTAGGTTAGGAACGCGGGTGTCCAGATTGCTATTACTAATGCAGAAATCATTCTTTCATGACAAAGACATTTATTCCCCCTTCCTACCAAAAATGTTCTAATTTTCCCCCCCCAATAACCTAGTCACATCGTATTTCTGAATTTCAAAATTGTCAAGTGGGATGAACAACTGGTCGTAGGCAAGTTTTACATTCTGCCTGACTCTGCATGTGATAATGTGTTCAACATTGGTAAAGCTACAGCTATAACTAAGTCAGGATTTTTTTCACCACAAAAGATTCACGATTTAACCCATCAATTCCTCTATTTCTGAACCGTGTATGTATGAGTAGTCTACATTTCTTTAAAAGGGCACGCAAAAACACAACCACCTAGGAAAACTCCCTCACTAGATGAAGAGGTTGAACCTTCCAACTAGGTATTCACCTTCTGGTCTGGCAGTAGTGGATTGCTCTGAAGTGAATTCAAATGGCCATTGATGAGAGCTGTAGGTCTATCATGTTCACAAAATAAACTGCCATTGATGTAGTGAAACCGATCTCCTGGGACCAGGCGATTCCGGCAGGTAGAGCATGTAAAACACTGAAAGGGAAAAGCAAATCCACTGAAAACAAGTACAAATTAAGTCTTTGTTGGTCACAAGTTTATAAACTGTTTTTAAGCAGGTATCTGTCAAGTACAGAGAGCCACTTATGGCTTAGTGTTTTCTTTCCTTCAACATGATTCTGGAAAAGAGTAAGCCAAAATGCAAGAAACTGGATCAAGCTAAAGGGGAAAAGCGACAAACAGGTGTGTGCTTCTGTGGCATGGGGGAAGTGGAGTGGGTGGATATGTAATCATCACTGCCACATAACAATTTCAGTGGATTCCTTCCATGTTTGCGGCTTGAGAAAACAGGGTTTCTACTAAGGAGACATGCTTTGTCTCCATGTAGGAAAGTTATGGTTCTTTTAAAAAACAGAGGAGGAGCAGATGCTACCTTCAGATGATACACATTGCCTTGGGCCCTCATGACGAGTTCGCTCGCAGGAATAGACTGTCCACAAGCGCTGCAAGCACCGCTATTCCCAAATAACCTGAAACAAAGATGATGGGGACACCAATGAATAATCCCAAACCAAGGAAAGAGAAAGAAATCCCCAGCCTCTGGCCCTCCCTTTGGAACGCATTTGGCAGAGACTGAATTCT
>NW_021703774.1:105858189-106084087 GCF_005190385.1 Monodon monoceros
TTCCCTGTGCTATACAGTAGGTCCTTATTAGTTATCTGTTTTACATATAGTAATGTGTATATGTCAATCCCAATCTCCCAGTTTATGCCTCCCCACTTTTCCCCCAGGTAACCATAAGATTGTTTTCTACACCTGTGACTCTATTTCTGTCTTGTAAATAATTTCATTTGTACCATTTTTTTTAGATTGCACATATAAGCGATATCATACGATATTTGTCCTTCTCTGACTTATTGCCCTCAGTATGACAGTCTCTAGGTCCATCCCTGTCACTTCAACTGGCATTATTTTGTTCTTTTTAATGACTGAGTAATATTCCATTGTATATTTGTACCACATCTTTATCCATTCATCCATATGTGGATGGGCATTTAGGTTGCTTCCATGTCCTGGCTATTGTAAATAGTGCTGCAGTGAACATTGGGGTGCATGTATGTTTTCGAATTATGGTTTTCTCCAGGTATGTGCCCAGAAGTGGGATTGCTGGATCATACGGTAGCTCTATTTTTAGTTTTTTAAGGAACCTCCATACTGTTCTCCATAGTGGTTGTATCAATTTACATTCCAGCCAACAGTGTAGAAGGGTTCCCTTTTCTCTACACCCTCTCCAGCATTTGTTGTTTATAGATTTTTTGATGATGGCCATTCTGACTGGTGTGAGGTGATACCTCATTGTAGTTTTGATTTGCGTTTCTCTAATAACTAGTTATATTGAGCATCTTTTCATATGCTTTTTGGCCATCTGTATGTCTTCTTTGGAGAAATGTCTATTTAGATCTTCCATCCATTTTTTGATTGGGCTGGGGTTTTTTTTTTGTTATTGAGCTGCATGAGCTGTTTGTGTATTTTGGAGATTAATCCCTTCTCAGTTGCTTCATTTGCAAATATTTTCTCCCATTCTGAGGGTTGTCTTTTTGTTTTGTTTATGGTTTCCTTTGCTGTGCAATAAATTTTTGTGGTGAGAATGCTTAAGATGTACTCTTAGCAACCTTCAAGTATATAATACATATATTTTTTAACTATAGTAATGATGCTGTACATTAGATCCTCAGAATTTACTCTTCTTATAGCTGAACATTTGTATCCTTTGACCTCCATCACCCCATTTCCTCACCCCACAGCCCCTGGCAACCACCATTCTATTATCTGTTTCTATAAAATTGACTTTTTTTAGATTCCATACATAAGTAATAACATACAATATTAGTCTTTCTCTGTCTGGCTTATTTCACTTAGCTTAATGCCCTCCGGATTCGTTCACGTTGTTGCAAATGACAAGATTTCATTCCTTTTTATAATTGAATAATATTTCACTGTGTTTGTGTGTATTTATCACATTTGTGAGATATATATATGATATATATATAGATATGATATAATGATATTCACATTTTCTTTATACATTCATCTGTCGAAGAACATTTGTTTCCATACCTTGGCTATTGTGAATAATGCTGAGTGAACATGGGGGTGCATATATCTTAAAGAGTTAGTGTTTTCATTTTCTTTGGATAAATACCAAGAATTGGAATATCTGGATCATATGGTAGTTCTATTTTTAATTTTGGGGGGAACCTTCTTACTGTTTTCCTTAGTGGCTGTACCAATTTATATTACCACCGACAGTGCACACGACTGTTCCCTTTTCCACATTCTTGCCAACACTTGCTATTTCTTGTCTTTTTGATAATAGCTATTTTAACAGGTATAAGGTGACATCTCATTGTGGTTTCGATTTGCATTTCCCTGATGATTAGGGTTGCTGAGCATCTTTTCATGTACCTGTTGGCCATCTGTATGTCTTCTTCGGAAATATGTCTATTCAGATCCTGCCCAATTTTTAACCAGATTGTATTTTTTTGATGTTGAGTTGTACGAGTTCTTTATATATTTTGGATATTAACCCTTTATTAGATATATGGTTTGCAAATATTTTATTAGGTTTGACTTACATCTATGAATTAATTTAGGGAGCAGTGACATTTTTATGATATTGAGTCATCCTCTTAAAGAACAATGGATGTCTTTCATTTGTTCAAATCTGCTTTTGTATTTTTCAGGAATGTTTTAAAGTTTTCCTCATATAGGTTTTTGTACATGTCTCATTAAATTTGTTCCTATTTTTTTGTTGCTATTATAAATGGGATTTTTCTCTACCATTGTATTCTCTAACAGGTTTTTGTATGTATATGAAGATTATTGATTTCTGAATGTTAATTTTACATCCTGCTGCTTTAATGGTTTATTGTCTTTGAGTTATATTACCATTGATTTTCTAAAGTTTTCTAGATGTACTCTCATGTAATTTTCAAACTTTTTTTATCAGTTCCCATACCTCTAATTCAGTTCTCTTGTCTAGTGGCATTGCAATACCTCTAGTACAATGCTGAAGAGTTGGAAGTAGTGTGCATCCTTGTCTTGTTCCTCATTTCAGTGGAAATGCTATAATGATTTCTCATGAAGTAAATGCTAAATTAAAATTAAAATATGCACATATTTTATCATGTTAAGAAATATCATCAATTCCTATTTCCTGAGTTTTTTAAATCAGGAATCATTTTTATAGTTTGTCAAATATATATAGTCAGATATTTGCTATATTTTCAATGTGTATAGAGATAATTATATATGTCTTTTTAGATATATTTATTGGTATATTATAGTAATGGATTTTCTATTAACTATTTTGTATATAATAACTATTTCTATATAATTTCTGTACATTGACTATTTCTATATGACTTTTCTATTGCATTCTTGAAAATATTCTGCTTTATCATGGCACATTATTTTCCTAATGTAATACTAATTATACTAATATTCATTAGTACTTCTGCATCAGTATTTCTAAGTGATATTGGTCTGTAATATTCTTTCTTTTTTTGGTACTTCGTCAGGTTTAGATATCAGTGTTATATTTGTTTCATCAAAATAAATAGAAAGTCTTCTTAGTTTTTAGTGCTCTGGAATAATTTATGGAATACTGGGATTATCTTACCTGTGAGGCTTTGGTGGAATTTTCCTGTGAAACCATCTGGAATTGATGCTTTTTTGTGGAGTAGTTTCTTGGTACCTTTCTGTGTTGCTTCAGTGAAAATTAGCCTGCTTAGAATTAAGCTTTTTATCTCTAAAGGGGTTAGCTTTGTTAAATTGTTATTTTCTTAGGAAATTAGCTGTTTCACCTAGGTTTTAAAATTTACTTCCATATAAATCTGCAAAATAGTCTCATAATTTTTAAACTTTGTTTTAAGAATTCTCTCTTGTGTGCTATTTAAAATTTGTTAAATTTTTTATATTTGTGTTTTCTCATTTTTTCTCTTGAATCAGCTTGATTCAGTTTGTCTAGTATGTTAATTTTTTTCTCAAAAAAACCCTGAAATTTTTATTTATTGTCTTCTCTTTTTCTTTTCTTTACATAATTAGTTTCTCTTTGTGTCTCCATTATTTTCTTGAGAATCTTTTGGTTTATGTTGTTCTTTTTCTTTTTGAGTTGGGAATTTAATTTATTCTTTTATTTTTATTCCTAAAACTATTAAGGGCCATGCCTTTCCCTCTGATCATTGCTTTAAATGTATCCCATGTATTCTGGTATTGAGTATTTTTATTACCATTATTTTTTAGATATTTTGTAATTTCAGCTTGTATCTCCCTCTTAACCCAAGAGTTATTTAAGAAGGCTTTTTAAAATTTCCAAGTGGGAGAGCCTGTTGGTTTTGATTTTGTTAATAATTCCTTGTTTCATTACACTGTTATCATAAACTGTTCTGTTTTATGGAACCTAGCAGTCTGATTTTTTCTTTGTGACCTAATATATGATCCCTTTTTGTGACTGTTCAATATGAACTTGACAAAAAGGTATATTTTTATTATCAGATGTGAAGTTCAGTATATAGTGACTTGCTCTTCCTTATTGATTATGTTCTTTACTTTTTGGCTGTATCTTCACTTATTTTTGGTCTGATTGATCTGTTTTAATGGGATGGACTGTGGCTGTTGTCTACCCAGCTGCTTTGGGGCCACAAATGGTACTTATTTCTCCCTCCTTCACTATCCATTTTAAATTCCCCTCACCCTCAGCTGCCTCCTCAGTAGGTCTTGGTGACTTATCTGGTAGTATAACCTAAACCTTCAAGACTGTAGGGCAGTTCCAAGATGCGTTGATTGTATCACCTGTGTTTCATGTGTATTCCTTCCTGCCTTTTTTGTATAAAGCAGTCTTTCTTCCGTTTGTTTTTCAGAGTCAGTTAACCATGCCAGTTTGGTGACTCCTCTTTTTGTTTGCTCATATCTTGTCATAAAAAGTCTAAAGTGTCCTGGTAGCAGCTGTAACTTTTAGTTTTTTAGGACCTTTGATGTGCCTCCTGTCAAGAGAGAGCCCCTTTGGGTATCAGGATCTCCAACCCTGAAGAGTCCAAGGTTGTGGAGACAGAACGCACAAAATGTACTGTTATTGGAAGTGATAGCAGATAGGACCACACCTGCTTCTACTTCTTGGTTTGGGACTCATATATCCTTCCTATTAGGAACAAAGCATCATATGGAGGTCTCTGATTTAATAAATACACTGTATCCCAAAGGGTGGTACTCCATCCTTTCATATTGTTTCCTCTGAGCTGGTTCTTCAGTTATATCTTTAGAAGGCAGTTCCAGTGTTCTGTGAGACTGGCTACCTCTAGATGGTGCAAGGTGGATTAAGACCAGTGGATCATATGATGGGCTCACTCTTATACCTCCTTCAATGTAGGGATACTACGCTTTATGAGGTTCCATGCCTGTGGATCAGGCATTCTGTAATTCCCTAGATAGTGGTGCTAGTTAAACCTCTAAAGAGAGGAAAGGCACACTTTAAACTAAAATATGTATCTAACTCTGTAAAGATGAACTGCTGACACTGCCAGATTGAAAGGGGCCCACATGAATGTAAATTTTTTAAGTCTCTTTTTTAAAACATAAATTAAAAGGATGCATTTGCCAAATCAGTGACTACACACCATGTAAGGGAAGGCCTTAGTCATCTGCTTTGGTGATAATACTACACCTGACACAGCAGCTGCATTTGGGGCTGTGGTAGTCTACAGTTATCTCCAGAATAAAACTGATTTCTGTATTGGCCAGTCTGACAAATTAAACAGTGCTATGATAGAGACTGCCACCCGTACATATTTTAGATCTTAAATGGTGGCACTAATCTCTGATATGCTCTCCACACACAATGTGATTGGCCGTCATGTAATTGTGAGTGATTGGCTGATCCTTAGAACCAAAGGTCCACCAAACGATAGGAGTATCCCTGCCTTTTTGGCTCCTTTATAGAAAATCCAGTTCTAATTATTCATTTTCAGGAGGTCTTTTAGAGATACCTATTTTATGTTAATCACCAAAAACACAAAACGGTGGTGAGTTAGATTAAGTCCTGACTTTAAGGAGCTTATATTCAAGAAATTAATACTAAATTCAGACTATGTCAAAGCCTCCACTGTCTGTCTTTTTCCCAGACATCAAGATTAATTAGGTTTGATAAAATTAAAAGTAAAAAATCAGGTCATTCTTTAATAGTCTAGAATCAGTGTAGTTCTCAGAGAAAATTATAAAACAGCCAAAGAATTTCTTTCCTGAGGTCTCTGGTCTTTCCTTTCTATATTCTCTCCCTGTTGGGTATGAGTTCTTGTCTATTTCAAACAACCAGTGTCTCTTTTTCTTTCCATAATTTACCCTTCTTATCAAAGCCTGTTTTTAGAGAAAGACCTGATAAATATATTTCACTCCCATCAGTAACTGGTTAACAGCTAACTGCAATATAATTCCCTCTCAAGGATATTTACATTTCAACACTAAACAGAAACCTGAAAGTAATGCAGTGAGTCTTGAGTATCTTTTAGTGAGCAGGGAAAAATTTGTGGTTGATTAGAAACTTTGATACCCCTCAAATTAATCATATCATACAAGTGGTCACCTACACTACCAATAAGACAGGACAAGACTGGCCAATATTTCTTGCTAGTGCTTTCTAGTTTGGAAATTCAAATCTTCATAAGAGTTAGTAAAAGCAAAGCACTCTGAAGTTTTTGTTGTAAATGCTAAGTTGTTTGCCATTAGCATTGAAGAGAATTGTTCATCATTAAAGGCCATCTGAACAAATGTCACTTCAAAGTTATTTTCTTGCTTATTCTAGGTGAATTATTAAATTGCTGTAACAAAGAAGTAAATATACCTGTGCATTTAGCTCTTCACAGAACTGTAAATATTAGAGGTGTCTCAAGGTAAAACATTATGTACTTTAAAACATAAGATTAAAAATTTTTCCATAATCGTTCTTTGTTTTTAAGAAAAACATATGGAGAATGCTGTACAGGACTCTTTTCTATTCCTTTAAGCATGGTAGTATCAATTTTAGCACTAATCACATGCTTCCTCCCAGTTCTGGCAGCAAACCACCTTCAAATGTGGTAGCAGGATAGTTACAATGTTTGTTGATTCAGCCGTTAACCTCCCTGGGCTACAGAGATTGCCAAATAGTTGAATTTTGGATGATGTTCTTGGTAAATGGGACCAGTTGTTTACTGTAAAAATGAGCTGAGACCACTAATCACAGAGATACCAGAAGTGGCCAAGCAGTAGGTCCTCTTTTTCCACCGTGGTGGTCTTCATTAGAGACAAAGACCAAAGTTTATTTGGAGAGTCTGCTCATTAGTGAAGGCGTGCTTCTAAATGTCCATTTTAGCACTTAAGTGAACTTAACTGGAATGAGGCTGCCTGTGGCCAGCTACATTAGTTGAGTAGCTCTTAGTGCTAATGGATTCCCTTCACTTAAACCAGTTACATCTTTGGTATCTTTTATCAACTGAGTTTGGTTGAGTAATTTGGTGTTTTTAGTTGTTACTCAAAAAGTAGTGCTGAAAGAAAACATGTGATTAAATCAGTCAATAAAAAATTGTTTCTTGAGTTCCTACAGTGTGCAAGGCTGTGCCTAGTGAACACTGTGGGATATATACAAAAAGAATGTGTTATCCATAATTGGGGGAAATTTACAGCCTGCTTGAGAAAGACAAGATATATGCATATACTGTTAATAATGGTAACAGCATCATGTGAGAATTAAATAAATAGTTATTATAGTTCAGTGTTAGTACAGAGAGTTAACATAAGATAAAAGGATTAGGGAAAGGGTCTTGGAAAAGATGGATCTTGAATTAGACTGTTGATGAATAAAGGGCAGGAAAAGGGGGAAGCAATCCATGCAGGGTAAATCACATGAGCAGAGCTAGACATCTAGGTAATATGCTTGGTGGATTTACAGACAGTGAATAAAACTGGCTAGCTGATGCAGATTTCTTGTGTTGGTTTAGAGTGACAGATAAGGTTATAAAAGTAGATTGGTGCCAAATTGCATAAGGCCTTTGATTCTAAGCTATATCAGAGGCACAGTATTCAGTAGCTAGGTAGTCAGGCCTAATACCACAGTCGTATTGTGGAAAAAAATATGGAATCTTCCCCTTCATCTCCCAAGTAAACCAGCCAAAGTTTTATTGATTTGCCTGGTTTCTGTCCATAACAGTCACAAATTTCTATCCTTTCATACTCAGTATAAGTGGCAGTCTCTATAACTGTTGTCTGAAAGGGGATGGAATCTTCTGCCAACCTAGGATGAATCTTAGTACTATTAGTTACTGTTAATAATAGTACTTAGTACTTTTGTTACAATGAGGTAGACCTGAAGCTGTTCACCAGATTTAGGAGGAAATCTTTCCATCCAGAGGAGAGTTAGCAACAACTAGGGCAACTGTCTTTGAAGATGCTTCCTGTTCCCAGTACTTGGTCTACAGCCATCTTTCCCAGTTCCTCCTTTTAGCAGGCAATAAAGTGCGGGACGATTTATTGCCTGGTTGACTGCACAGTTTGGTCAAATTCACTGCCAATTCCCATTAACTCTCCTCATATCCTGTTATCATCTGGTGAAGCCCTCATACTTCCTCTTACAGAAAGCTATGTCTCCATCAGTATCCCGTCCTCATGACCTGAACCGTCAGGGACTGTGAAGGATCTGAGATTTTATCCTGTTTGCAAGCCAACAAGTTAGCCTGACAGTTTCAAAGATTCTGGTAGAAGACACAAGATTCCTGGGATAGAGACAAATGATAGTTTATTACTCTCAGCAATAGTAGTTTCTGGAGTATCAACATTTCTGCACTGACTCACTGAGCTTCAGTTTCCAGAGGGTGATATGAAGAGACCGGGATGACCTTTGCATATACAGTGGGTTGCATTTTATAAGAAGAACTTGGAGCTTAGGGAAGCTGAATCTTTTATAATGGACAGCTATAAAAAATAATGGGTTCCAGAAAAAGACATTATTATATGGACAGTAAGTGTTCCTGACTTTTGCTATAGGGGGAGACACTATCTCTATGTTTACTATACAAAATTCCCTGAAAAGAGACTGGTATGAGAAATGGTAAGTACCTCATTTACATAATGTGCAGAAATTCAAGAGACTATGGAGAATTGTCTCCAGCAACATGTTAAGGTAAATGTTGGAGGTATAAAGATGAGTAAGATACATTCATTTTCCTCCATGAGCTCACATTATATTGGAATAAACACGTCCATAATTATAATATAGTGCAATAAGTACTAAACAGCCATGTTAACAGAGTTCTGTAGGAATATAAAGGAACAGCTACTGATTTTGACTAAGAGGAACTATGAAAGGCTTCACAGATCATGTTACATTTGAGTTAGTAACAAATTGTATGATGAAGGAACCTCAGGGGTGGAGGGAGTTAAGAAAGACTTCTGAGAAGCATGGTTGCTTGACCAAAGATGAAGACGTAGTGGGGACTTACCAAATGCAAGCAGAGGGCAAGGGCATTCCAGAACAGATATATGAGGAAGCTGGGTGTATTTAGAAAACTGCAGACAGTTCAGTGTTTTAGTCAAGTCTGTTTCCATTAAAAATGACAGAAACCTAATTCAAACAGTTTTCAGCCAAAAAATCAGGACTGGCTAATGTAGTCAGGAAGTCCAGCAGTGCATGTGCCTAGAGGTTTGGCTAGATACAGGAGCTGGATGAATATAATCAAATTACTCTCATCTTCTAGCCTTATCTCTGTTGGCTTCATTTACAAACATTGTGGAACAGGTGGCTCTTGGCAACTCTAGGCTTATATTGCTCTAAGAGTTAGCAATCTTAGCAAAAAGAAAGCACTCTTCTTTCTCTGTAGCTCCAGCAGAAATTCTAAGGTAGGCTCCAGACAATCTGACTGGGATTACACGGTCATCTTTAAGTCAATCACAACAGCCATGAAACAGGAATACTGTAATTGGCAGGATTTGGATCACCTAGGGGTATAGGTGATCCTATACCCCTAAAAACTGGGATGGGGACCAGAAGCACATACACTGCAAACTGGGGAAGAGAGTAGTTCCCCAAACAGATGGTGAGCAGATAAAAAGAAATGCCGTCTACATTTCACATTTTTGGTGCCCAATATCTGTATATACCCTTCTTCCCACTTACACAGGTTTTAAAATGCCTTTGGTAACATAGTGCATGTGGCTACCCACACAGCTGAAAATACACTCTCCCTTCTCCAAAGAAAGATAACCCAATGTATTGGTCAGTTATTGGTTACAGCTCCAAGGCCAGGCTCTTTGGGTAAGGAGCATTCTCAGTGAGACCCAGATACAGGTCTACATCTCAACTAATCAGTATATGATTTTAGAAAGAAAACAAAATAGCCACACTATTCATTCCATTTGGAAAACGAGAGAATGAGAAACAACATAAGAGTGGCCCAGGCCCATAGTTGTGTATTTAAACCAAACGTAGGCAATGGATACATGACAGTTCCTCATAACAATATAAATCAGCTTTTTAAATCACCCAAATTCCCACTCCCTGCCACAAATTTACACACACTGAAATGAGAATCTGAGGTAAAGAGTCTCTGGAATATATCATACATTCTATGAAATAAGAGAATATCTTCATTCTCTAGTATATGTTCAGTACCAAGAACAATGCCTGACACATGGCAACTACGTGTTGAAGGAATGACTATATATTCTTAAAGATGCTCATAAGAATTCTAAATGAGTCATGTATATAGACAATGAGTACCTAAAATGATATTTATCTAAAGGTAAGTATCAAATCACAGTCATGTTATTATCTCCAAAACATTTTGAAATATGAGTTTCACTGATTTTTATCTGGGGACAGGTTTTCTAAGGTTGTTTACGTGGTTGCAAGCTATCGTCTACCAAAAAGCAAGTGGTTATCTAAAACATCCAATGCCAACTACCTTTTTGCTTTACAGTTTTATTGAAGTATAATTTACATATAACAAAACTACCTATATTTAAATTGTACAATTTGATAATTTTTAGACATATGTTTAACTTGTGAAACAATCACTGAAATCAAAATAGTGAACTCATCCATCAAACCCCAAAATTTCTTTGTTTACCTTTGTAACCTTTCCTTTCTGTCCTTCATGTTCCTCCTTTCCTCAGTCTACTACTGATCTGCTTTTTGTTACTATAGGTTATCCAAACTTAAGTATCAAATAATGGTCGAAATAAATTATTTTAAAATTATAAGTTTAGTAATAGTTTTCTGTAGATTTCAGTAGAATGAAAGTAGCCTTTGCAATTGACTTTGTAGGTTTTTTTGAGTGACTTCACATATACTGTGAATACTATTTAAGCAAAGTTTTATTTAGAAGAGAGAGTGTATGCTATGTCATAAAGGATTTTATTGTCTTTGTGGATTTTCTCTGAGCTTTTAGAATGTTACATATAAATGGAATTTAGAGTTCAGCTGTGCTATATTTATTGCTTAAATATATAGAATTACAAAAGGGGAAATATATAAATAGCAATAATCATTTGCAAAGATTTTTAACAGTATCATAATGAAAAAACTCTGGTTTTGATGGCTTTTTAGACCTAAAACAGCAAAAGAAAATGAAAGTGAGCCAGATACTTAGATGAATTCTTTATTCTGCATTTATTTTTCCAGAAGCTCATATTTTCTATTTGTGGTTTTTTCAGAAGACAGAACAGTTCCTTAATTTGCAGTTGCACACTGCCCTGTGCTCAAGTTTAGTTTCTATAGTTTACCGGGAAAGTGAATTTATTATTTTAGTCCTTTCAGATATTTTTTTGGCATTAACTTTTGGATAGATTATTCTCACTCAGAAAAGGTCATTTAAATCTTCTTTTATTACTTTCCTACTTGGACTCAGTATATTCCCGACATGGCATGTACTTCCACAAATGCTAAAGAACAAAATCTTATGATTGTTTTTTGGATCCATGTCTCAAACTAAATTCTCTCCTTACAGAACCTCTCTCCCTCTGGATGCATTCATTCTTGTTTGCATATGAAAAATTTCAATCCTATCTATAGAAGCTATACTAGTTGGTTATTTTTTGTTGGGGTGGAGTTGTTTGCTTTTTCAGACAAAGGGTAACTTTTGAATTTGCGTAATTGAAAATATAATTATTCAAATAGAATTTGTTTTTAATTTGTTCATCAATTCAGGCCATCAAATTTTTGTTGAATGTACTTTGAATGTACTGTATGCCCAGCACCAGACAAGGCTTTGCGTAACTTTGCCCTTTAGGAATTCATAATTTTTATGTTGCCCTATCTTAAATGGTTTCTTAATTTTATCTTTTCTCAATATGACTATTTTCAAAGGAATATATTCATCTCTACTTTGTTCAGACTTATAAACTACTCAGAAGATAAATTTAAGTCAAATCATATTGTGTTCTTGTGTATTTAATGCGTAGTGTATATAAAAATCAATGAAAAAACTTGAAATTTTTCATGATAGTTAAATGACCTAAATGTCACTCTTATCTATAATAAGAGTATTTAAAGCTATATTATAAAATATCAGAAAAATTTAAATTTCCCCAAATATGTACTTTACTTTTAACCTATTATAATTGAACGTGTTATTACCTCCAAAATAATACAAATTCTGAACTTTACTGATTTCATCTGGGGCCAAGTTCAATGAATAAATTCTACTTTCTCTCTAATGGTCTTCAAATCATTACAAACTGTTACCTACCAAAAAACAAATGATTATCTAAAACACCCAATACCAATTAACTTATTTTTGTATAGTTTTGTACAGGTATAATTGAGGTATATTATAATATAATAAGCTGTATATTTTAAATTGTATAATTTCATAATTTTTCATGTACGTATAACCTGTGAAACCATCACCAAGATCAAGATATAAAAGGTATTTGTCAAACTCAACACTTGTTCATTTTTTGTAATCCCTCATTTTGTTTTTCTGCCCCCACCCTTCCCAGATTACCACTGATCTGCTTTTTGTCACTTTAGATTAATTTGCATTTTTCTAAAGTTTTATGTAAATGAACTCATATAGTATATACTCTTTTTTGGTCTGGCTTCTTTTACTTAGCATAATGTATTTGAGATTCATCCAGGGTTGCCACATCCAGGTTGTTTCATCTTACCAATATACCATAATTAGTTTATTCATTGGATTTATTTATTTGTGGATTATTTATCAGTTTACCATTTTTAACTATTTTTTTTAACTGAAAGGACTATATATTTCAAAATAAAACAGACTTACCACTCTTATTAAAGAATTACTAATGTGCTTAATGTATACCATAGAGCATCACATATTTATTCTGTTAGGAGCCTCTAGCTTCCAGACTTCTGACAGCTGCCAGAATAAGAATGACAATATTTTAATTTTATGATTTCTTAGGAAACTAATGGAATCTGCTAGTGCTTTGGTTCCCAGGTTTTGCTTTAAAAATGCATGTGAACTAGACTCAGCCTTTAGTGATTAGAGAATAATAAAATGTTTTTACTGGAAAGGATACTGAATCACTCTTTTCAGTGCAGTAAACAAACGTTAGCAGTCCAAAAACAGAAGACACATTTTTATTATTTTTAAAGCTACTTGAGTTTCCTGCTTCTTAATAAAAATTGGTGATTAAACTATTTCTATTAAGAAGGCACCACATGCAAGATACAAAATCAATATACAAAAAATATCAGTTGTTTCTATACACTAATAATGAACTATCAGAGAACTTAAGAAAACAACCCCATTTATAATTGCATCAAAACAAACAAACAAACAAAAAAAACCCCTAGGAATAAATTTAACCAAGGGGGTGAAAAACCTGTATGTTGAGAACTGTAAGACATTGATGAAAGAAATTGAAGGAGACACAAATTAATGGAAAGATATTCCATGTTCGTGGATTAGAAGAATTAATATTGTTAAAATGTCCATACTACCCAAAGCAACCTACAGATTCAGTGCAATCCCTACCACAACTCCAATGGCATTTTTCACAAAAATGGAACAAAGGATCCTAAAATTCATATGGAACCACAAAAGACCCCAAATAGCTGAAGCAACCTTGAGAAAGAAGAACAAAGCTGGAGGCATCACACTTCCTAGTTTCAAACTATATTACAAAGCTATAGTAATCAAAACAGTATGATATTGCCATAAAAACAGACACATAGATTACTGGAACAGAAGAGAAGGGAAAAAATGACCAGAAATAAATCCATCCACATGTGGTCAGTTGATCTATGACAGAGGAGCCAAGAATATACAGTGATGGAAAAGTCAAGTCTCTTCAATAATGGTTTGGGAATATTGGACAGCCACATGCAAAAATATGAAACTTGACCCCCTATATTACACTATACACAAAAAATAAAATGGATTAAAAACTTGAACGTAATACCTGAAACCATAAAACTCATAGAAGACAACATAGGCAGAAAGCTGCTTGACATCGGTCTTGATGATGATTTTTTTGGATTTGACACAAAAACACAGGCAACAAAAGCTAAAATAAACAAGTAGGACTACATCAAACTAAAAAGGTCCTGCACAGCAAAAGAAACCATCAACAAAGTGAAAAATCAGACTATCAAATGGGAGAAAATATTTGCAAATTAAATATCTGATAAGGGGTTAATATACAGAATATATAAAGAACTCATATAACTCAATAGCAAAAAAAAATCTGATTAAGTATTATTCAGCCTTAAATTATTTGTAATAACCTGGATGCACCATGAAGGTATTATGCTAAGTGAAATAAGTCATACAGAGAAAGACAAATGCTACATGATCTCACTTTAATGTAGAATCTAAACTAAAACAAACACAAAAAATCCTCATAGATACAGAGAACAGATTGGTGGTTGCAGGAGGCAGGGGTCAGGTGGGGAAGGTGGGTGAAGTGGGTAAAAGGGTGCAGACTTCCAGTTACAAATAATTCATGGGGAGGTAATGCAGAGTATGGTAACATAGTTAATAACACTGTATTGTACATTTGAAAGTTTCTAAGAGAGCAGATCTTAAAAGTTATCATCACACACACACAAAATTACAACTAAGCATGGTGATGGATGTTAACTAGATTTACTGTGGTGATCATTTCTTTCTCTCTATATTTATATACAGGTGTTTTACACCTGGAACTAATATGCTTTATGTCAATTATATCTCAATTTTTAAAACAAGCACCGCAAGTCAGACTGCTCATCCTTTTCCTCACTAAGGTGTTATATTTTCAATTGTGATGTGACAACTTAGATAGTGAAGCACATTGTGGGAGAAACCATTTTGACTTTTCAGTGTTTACTAAAGTATTTTAGATGAAAAAAAATAAAGCATTTTATCAGATTTTTGTTTTTAATTTTTTTTCTGCATAGTTTCATGCCAATGTAGTTTTCTAATGAAAGTTATAGACTCTGAATGGTGTATTTTTAAATCTTTCAATCTCTGAGCTCTTTGAAATTTTGCTACTTGGCAAGGATGGCCACGTCCTGTCATTTGATTTACATTTTCAACAATGAATTAAAAAAAACTTTATTTTGTAGACATAGGTTATCATTAAAATTCAGTTGACCCAGTTAACTCTGATTTTTATATTTTAAATTTATTATTTAAAAGGTAAGATCTTTACTTGGTGGTAAACCAGGTACGGAATTTTTTTTTTAAGGGCTTCAAATGCTTGGCTTTCTTATTTATTTATTTATTTATTTATTAATTTATGGCTGTGTTGGGTCTTCATTTCTGTGCGAGGGCTTTCTCTAGTTGTGGCAAGCGGGGGCCACTCTTCATCGTGGTGCGAGGGCCTCTCACTCTCGTGGCCTCTCTTGTTGCGGAGCACAGGCTCCAGACGCGCAGGCTCAGTAGTTGTGGCTCACAGGCCTAGTTGCTCCGCGTCATGTGGGATCTTCCCAGACCAGGGTTCGAAACCGTGTCCCCTGCATTATCAGGCAGATTCTCAACCACTGCGCCACCAGGGAAGCCCTGGAATTTTTTAAATAATAAAAATATTCCCATTAGCTCTCTGTTTTATGCATGGCAGTGCACATACATCAATCCCAGTCTCCCAATTCATCCCACCCCACACTGTGTCCACATGTCCGTTCTCTACATCTGGGTCTCTATTCCTGCCCTGCAAATAGGTTCATCTGTACCATTTTTCTAAATTCCACATATCTGTGTTAATATACGATATTTGTTTTTCTGACTTACTTCACATTTTATGACAGACTCTAGGTCCACTGCCATGTGTAAAACGGATAGCTAGTGGGAACCTGCTGTATAATGCAGGGAGCTCAGCTTGGTGCTCTGTGGTGACCTCGAGGGGTGGGATTGTGGGTGGGGGTTGGGAGGGAGGTCCAAGAGGGAGGGGATATATGTATACATGTAGCTGATGCACTTCGTTGTGAAGCAGAAACTAACACAACATTGTAAAGCAACTATACCCCAATTTTAAAAAAACAGTTTATTTAAAAAAATATATTCTCTGGCCAAGTTTCAAAGGTATCCTATTTGAGGAGAGTTTTTTCCTCCTTTTAATAACTATACTGATGTGCTTCTGAACTTTTAAATGAAGTTTTAATTTTAAAATATTCAACTTACATGGCTATAATATAAGAACAGGTTTGCTGACATCTTTTGTCTCTTATTCCCTGGTCTTTGGTACTTTTTGTCTTTTAAATATTCCTTTACTATAATTTTAATGATTAAGAAGGAGCAGATATTCATGCATATATACTCAATAGTTCATATTTATCCAGAAGCCACCTCATAACGTTTTTCTTACTGTTTATTGAAAGTAAAGCACAGACACTAAAAACTATATAAAACAAATGTATATCACAAACAGTTATAAGACAAACACTCTTGTAACTACCACACAGGTCAGGAATAGAACTGCCAGTTATCCCCAGAAACTTTTATGGATCCCAACCCAGCCACAAGCCTATCTCTCCTGCAGTAAGTAAGCAGTTCCCCTTTTTTCTTTCATGGTTTATCACTCGGGTGTACATCTTTTAAAACTGTAGTTTAGTCTTGTTTGTTTTACTCTTGTGTCTTTCAGTCTACAAGTTCTCCTTCCATTGCCTTTTCCCCACTTTATAATTTAATTGTTGAAGATCCCGAGCCATTTAACCTGTAGAGATTCCCACAGCCTGTATTTTGCTGATTATAGTCTCATGGTGTAGTTAAGCATGTTTCTCCCTCTGTATTTCCTGCAAATTCGTAGCCACATATAGAGGCCTAGCCAAGGTCAGTTTTGCTTGTTTGTTTTTGGCAAGACTATGGGTGATATTGTATTCTTTCATTAGGAAGCACAAAATATCTATCATCATTCTGTGATGTTAGTTAATAGTTGTGATTCCTCAACTCCCTACATACATTAGATCATTTAGGGGATTGCAAAATGGAGATATTCTTGTTCTTTCACTTCTTTTTCATTTATTGGCTGGAATACATCCCCTAATCTACTATTTGGTTAGTTGTGTTATTGTATGTATAGAAAAGGTAGAATAAATGCTTGATTCTTCACCTTTGTTTACCAGTTTTGGAAATAATGAGTTGGCTTTCTTTCATCTGCTAAATGTGAATAATTTTTTTTTGTATCATTTTGAACTTCTGAATTGAATCATATTTGACCTGTTGCAATCCATTGCAATTTTTGTCCTTACTGAAGTTCATATTGTCCCATTTCTGGCTGGTGAGATCCTCTTCAAGCTCCCAGAGTTCTTTTAACGTGACTCCAGGTTTGATACCTTTTACAGCTTGGTTTCTAGTATAACAAGGTGTTCCAGGCTCAGCTGGAGAATGGACAGGAATTATGAATTTATCTATGAGCATGCTGTGAACCAGTGGTTGTAAACTGGTATTGAGGGGCCAAAAGTAGCCACCAGCCATGTAGTCCCTTTTTATTGTCAAAAGAAACAAATCATTATTCAAGAGCAAAAAAAATCAATTTTTTTAGCATTTACTATGTGCCAGGTGTTGTACTAGTTTCTGGGAATATGGTGGTTAATAAGAGATAAAGCTGCCCTCAGGGAATTTACAATCTGATGAGGAAAACAATACAAGCCAAAACACTATCAAGTAAACTTGTAGGACCCTAGGATGGTGTGAGTCTTAGAAGGGGCCTAACTCAGGGTATTGGAGGTCAAAGAAAGATTTGCAAGTGATATATTATTTAATCTCCTATTTAAAACTTAAGTGTTCCAGGTAAAGAAAGATAAGGGAAAATTACTCAAGGCAGAGAAAGTATAGATGAACGTGATTTCCTTTAGTTAGAAAAGCCATCAGCATGTCTGTATTAAACATATTGTGTTCCAAAACTTCCAGAAATCTGATCCTGTGTCCAGTCTTTCTGTTACCACTGCCTTTTCTCTTGACAGAAACGACCACAAGTAATATTTTTCTCCACAGAATCCAAGTGTTAAATTGGAGTCATTTCTGTCCTAATCCAGACTGGATAAGTTGGTATCACTTACTGTTGATTTTTTCTTTTTTTCCAAGATGAGTTTTCCAGAATCAACCTTGCTGTTCCATCTTACTTGTTGGCATTTTAATTACCATAATATTTACCCCTCCAATGAACTGTCTTTTCTAGCTGACATTCATACTTAATTGCAGCCTTCTTTACTTTTAAAGATATGATTCTTGTACTTATCCTACTTTTTATTCCTTTGTCCATGTCAGAAGGAAACACTGAAACAGCTTATCTGTGACAAAATACAAGGAAAACTATAATTATTAGCTTATTATCAATATTGAAACTGATCATGATGAAGTTCATTCTAATGTATTATTTCAGTAAGAATATCGAGCTAACCATTTTGGAGCAACACTGTTGGCCTTTTCTCAGCACAGATTTTTCTGACACTTTGGTCCATTTCTATTTCTTGAGAAAACTGTTTTAGCCTGCTAAAGTATAATTTCTGAAAAGGTAAAATTATGATTTTCAGGCAAATATGAAGTAAACATGGGTCAAAGATTTTATTCAATTTGTTAATTAATGATGGAACCAGTAAGATGTTAATACAAATTCAAAGAACATTGAGCTATTTACAGACAATTGAATATGGGAATGTTAGAATAAGATAGTTGAGTTCGATACAAAACTGATTAGTATCCTGTATGTTAAGCTATATAACCTTTGGGGTTATTGTTTTTTTCACCAAACAGAAGAATTAGCATATAGTTAGTAAACAGTGAGTCTAACAAAGTACATTTCCCTAATCCTTGGGTGGCTCTGTGTCCCATATGACACTGAAAAGACCTGTTACTTTTTTTTTTTTGCCTTTTTTTCAAGTTGTGAATGATTAGAGAATTTTCTTTGGGTCTGAGGATTGTTCATGAATAACTGATGAAGTAAGCTCTGTTTTAGTATACTTAGTAAGTTTTGTATTCCAATGTCAGACAACTGCCTAACGATTAATCTTTAATATTGAAGTTTTGAGGAGAATAAATCATTTTTATTGGACATCAAAGAAAGGCAAAGGGAATTTCTATATGCTTAATAGATTTAAAGTAATTTGCTATGGAATAAACTCTCTATATTTTTATGTTCCCTAGGGTTTTCCTGGAGATATTGGGATTCCTGGACAAAATGGCCCTGAAGGATCAAAGGTAAGGAAAAAAAAAAGAAAAAGAAAAACAGAAGAAGAAAAAAGTATGGTATCTGTAGTTTTCTAATGTCAAATCTCAATGAATGGGTAAAAAAATATTTTAGAAATATCAGAACATTTCTGGATATTTTTGAGCTGACTCGGTGCATTTAAAAAACCTTGTACAGCTTGTTTTGAGATAATCAGGAAGTAGTTTGCGTGTCTGGTTGTTCTTTTGGTATCATTTGTTTAGTAGGAGTATGTTTATACAGCCTCTTGGGTTCAGGTCATTGAAAATGATTTTCCTGGTTTGGTCTAGACTTAGATTAGGGTGACAATATTTGCAAAGCACGTAAATAACTGAAAAAAACGATTTCTTAGGTGAAAAAAATTTAAAAACCCAAAAACCTATAGCCTACACTGAATAGATGAGAGTTTTCTGACCACTAAAACCCTTTAGGGCCTATTAAATATCCACTGATTAAAATAAAAGAAAGCCTATGGTGTTCTGGAATTTATACATAGTACAAACTACCTGCAGAAACCTAATCATTTCTAACTTCCTTTACTGTTGTTGTGTATGTATACTAGAAATTATCCATAGAAAACCTTTAAATACCAAGCTTTGCCAAGCAGGCTGACATAGAATGAGCATCGTAAACAAATAAAGTATTGTGAATAGACACAGAACAATGAAGTAGCCTGAAGTTTGGAGAACTGGCAGGTTATGAAGTATAGCTGCTGTGGAAGGTTATTAGTGTGAGTAGAGAGGAAGTGTTAGGGGATGAAGCTGGAAAGGATATTAATATAGCTATATTTGTTAGTGTACTATAGTGTCAAGCACTACAGTACTGTAGTAAATGTTTTACAGATACCTCATTTAATCTTCACAACATCTTTATGAGGTGGATTTTATCCCCATTTTATAGATAGTTAAGTTATTCCCTCAGTCACATAACTAACAGGTGACTTAGGCAGGATTCTCACCCAGACATGATTTCAAAGTCTGAGCTCTTAACCACTTAGTTTGGGGATTAAATTGTGGGGAAGGTTTAAGACCATGTTGAAGAGTTCCTACTTCTACCATGGGCATCATGGAGTAATCAAAGATTTTTAAATAGTAAAGTAATCTAGGTGATTTATGTTTTAAAAAAGACACCTCTTATGTCAGCATGGAGGATGGTTTAACAAGACAAAGAGATGAGCTAGAAAAAGCTAGAAAAGAAGTTATAAAGATCTGAAGTGAAATAGAACATTAATTCAATCAACAAATATTTACTGGCTGCCTCTTATGTGACAGCCATTGTGCTAGACCCTAGGGCTACAAAGATGAAAAGTCCTGCTTCCTACTTTCAAGAAACTTACAATCTAGAGAAATATATGCAGGAAATCCTTTATAATAACCATGTGAATAACATATAATATGTGATACTGTGTGAGTATATGGTTAGGGGACTCGGATTACACTTTGTAGAGAAGGTAGCACTTGAGCTGACATGATGAATGAGTCAGAATTTGTAGACAGACAAGTAAGATATATGGCATTCAGGAAAAGGAAACCTGTGAGAGGATGAAGGTGCAGTATTTGGAACACATTTGTACTAAAAGTTATTCATTCTTTATGTGAAATTAAAATCTAACTGGGCATCCTGTGTGTTATTTGAAAACACTACTGGCCACCTAACAACTCTCCCTGTACATATTCAGCCGTATTTCCCCCTCCCTTTCTGTCTCCACAGAAAAATTATCCCCCCCCCTCCCCAGTATTCAAATTTCACATGTTTTGTATCAAACCCTCCCCTGACCCCTGAATGACCTCATACCATCAGTTATCACCTTTATCCTGATCTCTCCTTTGACTCAAAATTTCCTATCTTTGCCCTTGAAACCATTTTCACTGCCAATGTTTTAGTTTAGGCCCTATTTATTCTTCACCAGGATTAGTGTAATAGCCCTCTAATTGTTCTTGCCACCATTCTGGCATTTCTTCAAATCTACATCCAAACTACTGATGTAATAATGTTTGTAAAGTACAGATTTCATCATGTCATTCTTGTACTTAAATTCTTCAGTATCTCCACAGCTTCCAGGTTAAGGATTATAATTCTTTACTTTTTACACAAGGTTCTTTATGACCTACTCTCCCTCTCTAACTCTGTTGTCATCTAGTCACATCTCCCATTGCTCTTTCAAAAGCGTTACTCCAGGTAGACTATTTAGAGTACCAAACCATGCCATACTTGTTCAAATCTCACAGCTTCCTGCATGCTGTTTTTTTAATCTGGATCTGTGCCCTACTTATCTAGCTAACACCTACACATCCCATGCCACATTGTCCAGGAAGCTTTTCCTGTTCCTCTCAAATCTAATTGAGATATCTCTTCTCTGTATTTCTAAAAAAATCTATCAAGCACTTATCTTCATATAACTGCTGATTTGCTTATCTCTCTATTAGACTATAAGCTTTTTGAGAAAGACACTAATTGGTTTTATACATATCACAATAACCATGATAATATTCATAGCACATAATAGGAACATAATAGATATTGGCTGAGTGGATGATTGATTGAATGACTATTTAAAAGCTAATTCAGAAATAGAAACAATACAACTTGGCAACTGATTAAATGAAGGTGATGGGAGAAAGAGAAGTCAAAGATAAAACCGGGACTATGACTTGGGTTACTGATGTCATTGACTTAACTAAGGAACTCAGAAGGAGGAGCAGGTTTGGAAGATGGGGAAGACAAGAAATTTGATGCTGGGTATATTTAGCTTGCGGTATCTGGTTGACGTCGAGACAGAAATAATCAATATCTAGTAGTAAACCAAATCCCAAAGTAGAAATAGTAGCATGAATGGACATTGAGAGAGAGAGGTAGTATAGAGAACTGAGTTGAGAATTTCTCATATGTAATTTAGCCCCTTACCTGCTGTATACTTAGGAACTTGAACTTGATGCATATATAAACACATTCCTTTTTCCATTCATTCAGTAATTCATTCGTTTAACATTTATTGAGTTTCTTTTATGTTTTAACCCAAGTACTAAATATGGGTTGATAAAGATTTCTGAACTATGGTCCCTCCCCTTGATGAGATTACAGTTCAGAGAGAGGTTGGAAAAAAAAAATCACAAAGTATTGTAAGACGTGCTATATAAAAGAGTTGGTGAAGGGCTATGAGAGCCTAGATAATTGAGCAACAGATTCTGCCTTAGGAAATTGGGAATTACTTCAAGAGGAAGTAATAATTGAACTTAATTTTTTTTTCTTCTGTAGGGTTTCCTAACTTTAAAAAAATGTTATTGAAGTATAGCTAATATACAATATTATATAAGTTACAGGTGTACAACACAGTGATTCACAATTTTCTAAAAATTAAAAAAAATTAATTTTATATTGGAGTATAGATGATTAACAATGTTGTGTTAGTTTCAGGTGTACAGCAAAGTGATTCAGTTATACGTATACATGTGTATATTCTTTTTCAAATTCTTTTCCCATTTAGGTTGTTACAGAATATCGATCAGCATTCCCTGTGCTATACAGTAGGTCCTTGTTGGTTATCTATTTTAAATATAGCAGAGTGTACATATCAATCCCAAACTCCCAATCTATCCTTCCCCCCCACTTTGTCCCCCTGGTAACCATAAGTTCATTGTCTAAGTCTGTGAGTCTTTCTGTTTTGTAAATAAGTACATTTGTATCCTTTTTTTAAAGATTCCACATATAAGCGATATCATGTGATAGTTTTCTTTCTCTGTCTGACTTACTTCACTTAGTATGATAATCTCCAGGTCCATCCATGTTGCTGCAAATGGCGTTATTTCATTCTTTTTTAATGGCTGAGTAATATTCCACTGTATATATGTATGACTTCTTCTTTATCCATTCATCTGTCGATGGACGTTTAGGATGCTTCCATGTCTTGGCTATTGTGAACAGTGCTGCAGTGAACACTAGGGTGCAGCTATCCTTTCAAACCATGTTTTTCTCTGGATATATGCCCGAGGGTGGGATTGCTGGATCATAGGGCAACTCTATTTTTAAGTTCTTAAGGAACCTCCATACTGTTCTCCACAGTGGCTGTACCAATGTACATTCCCACCAGCAGTGTAGGAGGGTTCCCTTTTCTCCACACCCTCTCCAGCATTTATTGTTTGTAGACTTTTTGATGATGGCCATTCTGACTGGTTTGAGGTAATATCTCATTGTAGTTTTGATTTGCATTTCTCAAATAATTAGTGATGTTGAGCATCTTTTCATGCACCTCTTGGCCATCTGTATGTCTTCTTTGGAGAAACGTCTATTCAGATTTTTTGCGCATTTTTTGATTCAGTTGTTTGCTTTTTAAATATTGTGCTTCATGAGCTGTTTGTAAATTTTGGAGATTAATCTCTTGTCAGTCACATCATTTGCAAATATTTTCTCCGTTCTGTGGGTTGTCTTTGGTTTTGTTTATGGTTTGCTTTGCTGTGCAAAAGCTTTTGAGTTTAATTATGTCCCATTTGTTTATTTTTGCTTTTATTTCCATTACCCTAGGATATGGATCAAAAAGATATTGCTGTGATTAATGTCAAAGAGTATTCTGCCCATGTTTTCCTCTAAGAGTTTTATAGTATCCGAACTTACATTTAGGTCTTTAATCCATTTTGAGTTTATTTTTGCGTATAGTGTTAGAGAATGTTCTAATTTCATTTTTTTTTTTAACACGTATCTGTCCATTTTCTCCAGCACCGCTTATTGAAGAGACTGTCTTTTCCCCATTGTGTAGTCTTCCTTCCTTTGTCATAGATTAATTTACCATAGGTGCATGGGTTTATTTCTGGGCTTCCTATCCTGTTCCATTGATCTATATTTCTGTTTTTGTGCCAGTGCCACACGTTTTGGTGATTGTATCTTTTCTTTTTTTTTTTCAAAGAAGATGTTGGGGATAGGAGTTTATTAATTTATTTATTTTTGCTGTGTTGGGTCTTCGTTTCTGTGCGAGGGCTTTCTCTAGTTGTGACAAGCGGGGGCCACTCTTCATCGCGGTGCAGGGGCCTCTCACTATCGCGGCCTCGCTTGTTGAGGAGCACAGGCTCCAGATGCGCAGGCTCAGTAGTTGTGGCTCATGGACCTAGTTGCTCCGCGGCATGTGGGATCCTCCCAGACCAGTGCTCGAACCTGTGTCCCCTGCATTAACAGGCAGATTCTCAACCACTGCGCCACCAGGGAAGCCCTCGTGATTGTATCTTTGTAGAATAGTCTGAAGTCAAGGAGTGTGATTCCTCCACCTCCGTTTTTCTTTCTCAAGACTGCTTTGGCTATTCAGTGTCTTTTGTGTCTCCCTGTAAATTTTAAGATATTTGCTCTAGTTCTGTGAAAACTGCCATGTGTAATTTGATAGGGATTGCACTGAATCTGTATATTGCCTTGGGTAGTTTAGTCATTTTGACAATGTCGATGCTTCCAATCCAAGAACAGGGTATATCTTTCCAAATGTTTGTGTCATCTTCGGTTTCTTTCATCAGTGTCTTATAGTTTTCAGAGTACAGGTCTTTTGCGTCCTTAGGTAGGTATATTCCTAGGTATTTTATTCTTTTTCATGCGATGGTAAATGGGATTGTTTCTTTCATTTCTCCTTCTGATGTTTCATTGTTACTATATAGAAATGCAACAGATTGCTGTGTATTAATTTTGTGTCCTGCAACTTTACCAAATTCATTGATGAGCTCTAGTAGTTTTCTGGTAGCATCTTTAGGATTTTCTATGTGTAATATCATGTCATCTACAAACAGTGACAGTTTTACTTCTTTTCCAATTTGGTTTCCCTTTATTTCTTCTTCTTCTCTGATTTCCATGGCTAGGACTTCCAAAACTATGTTGAATAAAAGTGGCAAGAGTGGATATCCTTGTCTTTTTCCTGATCTTAGAGGAAATGCTTTCAGTTTTTCATCATTGAGTATGATGTTAGCTGTAGGTTTGTCGTATATGGCCTTTATTATGTTGTTGGTGTGTTCCCTCTATGCCCACTTTCTGGAGAGTTTTTAATCATAAATCCGTGTTGAATTTTGTCAAAAGCTTTTTCTGCATCTATTGAGATGATCATTTGGGTTTTCAATTTGTTGATGTGTTGTATCACACTGATTGATTTGCAGATATGGAAAAATCCTTGCATCCCTGGGACAAATCCCCCTTGATCATGGTGTATGATCCTTTTAATGTAGCACTTTTTTATTTTATACATAATAGTTTGTACCTCTTAATCCCTACCCCATCTTGCACTCCACCCCCTAACTTTATGTTTTAAAGTATGCATATCATACTAGGTGAAGAACACAAGATGGCTTTGTAAATCCTCTTCAGTTTGTAAATTTTGTTTCTATTAAATTTTTGTTAAGAACAGTGTCAGAGAACTGAAGAAAGGCAGTTGACCTTTTGAATAGTATTATAATAGTGATCTTTAATACTTCTCATTACTTCCTTTTGTCTTAAAATTACAATATAAAAGTGGGACAAAAGATCTGAAAGCCAGACATTTTAATGAATATTAATGGTTGAATTTCCAGTGGGTAGTAGTTACTTTTTAGATTGCTTTATCTAAATTTTTTCAATAAACATGAGCTTTTAGCCTCATCAGCACCAACATTATGAGACTAATTGTTTTTCTACACATGACTGAATTTTAATATAATATCATAGATGATTTAATCAAAATAACCAGAGAATTTTAAAGGAAGAGGAATATTATTTTACATTTTATAGGTTGGGGAGGGTCTGTTTTTGTCTCTCTTTTTCGTCCTTCCTATTTGCCTCAAAATTGTTTCTAGAAACAGAAGGGAAAAGTAGAGGCAAACATAGTGACCCTATTCGCCTGATGTGTTTTTTTAGTTGTGTACACTATGTCATGGAAGCATCTTAAAACTTCCTTTATTTTCGTATATATGCCTTCTTTAGAAAGTGGGGACAATATAAATTATTCAAGTTATGTTTCAGTTATACAGGATGGCCATCAAAAAAATCATGCACACTCTGTTTGAAATACGTGGTTACACTATTTGCAAACTTTTCCAGAGCAATTTGGCACAGCTCTAAAGAAGCCTTTTATTTTCTCCTCATTTTCTGCCAGTTGACTAAAAACCTCAAACTAACATTGGAAACTTGTGTTAACTATGGTTCTGTTGATTGTGGGACTGTGTGTGTACGTATATGTGTATATAGATACAAAGCATACTTCAACAAGCCTTCTTGAGAGCTACCCAGTTTGGCAGTCTGTTTTCAAGCATCCCATAACATTAGCAAAACCACATCCCTTGCTGCTTACTGCAGAAAGTGAGTACCCAATAAATATTCTCTGTTCTCCAGTAAACAGAGGAGTAACTTGTTGCCATAATGGTTTATGTTGTTACTTTGGTTATGGAATTAAGGATGGTAAAGCAGGCTGTTCTTGTTTGTTGTATAACATCCCTGGTAAGTTTTTTGAAAAAGCCTATTCGTGAGGTTATGTTACAGAATATATGGAAATAATTTTTACACTGAGTTATTAAAATATGTGCTTATCTATATAGCTAACAGATTAGTTATATTAGCTATAATAGATCTGGTGAACTAACTTAATAAGAGGAAAATGCATTCCTAAATAGTTCTCTGAGATCACCTCAAGCCAGCCCTGAAGATTCACATTCCAAAATCAAGATTTTGTTCGCAGATTTCTTATTTTAACCATTTTGTATTCCAGGCAGCATTTAGTTAGCTGAGAAATATTTATTGAGTTATACAATGGGCAATGGACTTTGTTAAGCAATTACTTGGAAATAAGATTCAAACATGCTTTTCTGTCTACTAGGAACTTGTAATCCACTGGAAACATGAGATTTCCACGTGTGAAAAGTTAAAAAGTAAACTAGGCAGCACATAATAAATGGATAAGGAGCTCAGAGAAGAGAATAATTTGTGTGGCCATTTTTCTGAGAGTGGCCACTCTCATAGAGAAATCAGGATTTGAGTTGGATGAGCTGGATTTGGCCAAGTAGAAGGAAGGAATGAGAGATTTTATGCAACAGGTACAAAACCAACACAATGATGGAGGTGTGGAAATAAACCTACCTGACTTAAACAAAAAAAGTTAGTAGGTAGATTGTGACTGATCTTAAATATAAAGTTGAGGAGCTTGAATGCTAATAAGCCCATGGAAGTTTTTTTGTTTTAATTGTGGTAAAAAGCATATAACATAAAATCTACTCTCAAAAAATTTTTAAGTGTACAGTACAGTACTGTTAATATATGCATATTTTTGCACAGCAGATCTCTAGAATGTTTTTATCTTGCATGACTCAAACTCTATACCCATTTAACAGCAACTCCAATTTCTACCTCCCCCAACCACTGGCAACCATCACTCTCTTTCTGCTTCTATGAGTCTGACTACTTTAGATACCTCATACAAGTAGAATCATGCAATATTTGTCTTTCTGGGACTGGCTTATTTCACTTAGCATAAGGACTTAAGGGTTCGTCCATATTATAGCCTATGTCAAAATTTCGTTCTTTTTATTTTTAAAAACACAACATGTTTATATTTTAATACACAACCAAAATACAAAACACTATAGTAAATTGATGGCAATAAAATATGGTATTTCATTTGCATTGCATGACATACGGTTAACATCCTTAGTCGTAAATGAGTTCTTAGAAACCAGTAACGAAGATGTCGATATACCAAGAGGAATGGGAAAAAAAAAAAAGAAAATGAAATAACACAAGTAACTAGGAAGGATTAAGCATATATGAAGATGACTGAGCTGAACAATAACAGAAGAAAAGCAATTGTTTTGTAATAGCATATTACCAAAGATTAGAAATTTAACATTTATACAGTTTTAGGAAACATACCCACGTAAACACAGGGGGACAAGATTGATGAGGTCCTGTCTATATAGTAAGGGAAAATCTAGTTTGGACTCAAAAGTATAAATTTGGGATATCCTTAGTCCTAACAGTTCCGATTCATGGGAATTATTTCAACAAATTAGTTGGATAACTTTACAGTTTATATATAAACCATGTTTACTGCATAGAAAATTTGCAGCTAGTATTTGGACCCCCCCCCAAATGACTTGCATATTAATTTGTTTATCAATACACCCAAAAGGATGTGCACAAAATTTACACAGTGAAACAAAATAGAATTTTGTTCATTTTAAAGGCTGCATAATAATAGTCCATTATCCAATAGTCCAAAACCCCACATTTTCTTTATTCACTCATCTGTCAATGAACATTAAGGTTGTTTCCACCTATGGGCATACCTTGGAGATTTTGCAGTTTCAGTTCCAGACCACTGCAACAAAGTAAATACCACAACAAATCCAGTCACACAAATTTTTTGGTTTCCCATGCATACAGAAGTTATGTTTATACTATACTGTCATCTATTAAGTATGCAATAGCATTATGTCTAAAAAATGTACATACCTCAATTAAAAAATACTTTATTAGTAAAAAATGCTAACCATCATCTGACAATGCAGGGTTGCCAAAAAGTTTCAATTTGTAAAAAATGCAGTATCTGTGAAGTGCAGTAAGGTGAAGCTTAATAAAATAAGGAATGCCTGTGTGAACATGGTAGTGCAGATATCTCTTGAAATCCTGTTTTTTATTCTTCTGTATAATACCCAGAAGTGGGATGGCTGGATCATATGGTAGTTCTATTTTAATTTTTGGAGGAACTGTTTTCACAGTGGCTGTACCATTTTACATTCTCATCAACAGTACACAAGGTTTCAAATTTCTCTACATCTTTGACAATACTTGTTATTTTCTGTTTGTTTGTTTTATAATGGCCATCCTAACAGGTGTGAGGTGGTCTCTCATTATGGCTTTGATTTTCATTTCCCTGATGATTAGTGATGTTGAACAATTTTTCATGTGCCTCTTGGCCATTTGTACATCTTATTTCCAGAAATATGTGTTCAAGTACTTTGCCCATTAGTTTAATTGTGTTATTTGATTTTTGCTATTGGGTAGTGGGAGTTCCTTATATATTTCAGATATTAAACCCTGTCAGGTATTTGGTTTGCAAATATTTTCTCCCATTCTTTAGGTTGTCTTTTCACTTGGTTGATTGTTTTCTCTACTGTGCAGAAGTATTTAGCTTGATGTAGTCCCAGTAGTCTCTTTTTGCTTTTGTTGCCTTTGCATTTGGTGCCAAATCCAAAAATCATCACCAAGACTGATGTCAAGGAGATTTCTGCCTATATTTTCTTCTAGGAGTTTTATGGTTCAGGGATTACTAGTCTTTAATCCATTTGCTCATTGATGTAAGTGTATTTTAAGTTGATTTATGTGTATCGTGTAAGATGAGGTTCAATTTCATTCTTCTGCATGTGGATATCCAGTTTTCCTAACACCATTTGTAGAAGAAACTACCTTTTCTCCATTGTTTAGTCTTGGCACCCTTATCAAAGACCATTTGATGGTATAAGCATCAGTTTATTTCTGGGCTTTCTATTGTGTTCCATTGGTCTATATCTCTGTCTTTTTGCTGGTACAAAACTGTTTTGATGATTGTAGCTTTGTAATATGTTTTGAAGTCAAGAAGTGTTATTCTTTCTCAAAGTTGTTTTGGTCAGGGTCCTTTTTGGTTCCATATGAATTGTAGAATTCTTTTTTTATCTCTATCTGCAAAAAATTCCATTGGAATCTTGCTAAGGATTGCAATGAATCTGTAGATTGCTTTGGGCAGTATGGACATTTTAAGAATATTAAGTCTTCCAGTTCATGAATATGGGATGTCTTTCCATTGTTTGTGTCTTCTTTAATTTCTGTCAGTAATGTTTTATAGTGCAGGGGTCCCCAACCCCCAGGCCATGGACAGGTACCCTTTGGGGCCTGTTAGGAACTGGGCCCCACAGCAGGAGGTGAGGGGCGGGCAAGTGAGCAAAGGTTCATCTGCTGCTCCCATCACTCCGCATCGCTTGCATTACTGCCTGAACCATACCCCGCCCCCACTATCCGTGGAAAAATTATCTTCCACGAAACTGGTCCCTGGTGCCAAAAAGGTTGGGGACCACTGTTGTAGTGGACTATCTTTCCATTTATTTGTGTACTTTTTAATTTCTTGCGTCAATGTCTCATAGTTTTCAGTGTACAGGTCTTTCATCTCCTTGGTTACATTTACTCCCATGTGCTTTATTCTTTTGGGTGCAATTGTAAATGGGATTGTTTTCTTAATTTCACTTTTTGATGGTTATGAATGTATAGAAATGCAGCAGTGTATTGATTTTGTATCCTGCAACTCTACTCAATCCATCTATTACTTCTAACAGTTTTTTGGTGGACTCTTTATGGTTTTATATATATGGTGTCGTGTCATCTGCAAATAGTGACCGTTTTACTTCTTTCTAATTTGGATGCCCTTCCTTCCTTCCTTCCTTCCTTCCTTCCTTCCTTCCTTCCTTCCTTCCTTCCTTCCTTCCTTCCCCTAATTGCTGTGGCTCAGACTTTCAATTCTATGTTGATTAAAAGTGGCAAAAGTGGACATCTTTTTATTGTTTCTGATCTTTGAAAAAAAAGCTTTCAACTTTTCATTGTTGAATATGATATACGCTGTGGATTTGTCATATATAGACTTTATTATGTGGAGGTACATTCCCTCTATACCCACTTTGTTGAGGGGTTCTTTTTAATCATAAGTAGATGTTTAATTTTGTCAAATGCTTTTTTTTACATCTATTGAGATGGTCATGTGATTTTTATCTTTTATTTTGTTAGTGTTGTATCACCTTGATTTGATGCAGAGATTTTGAATCATCTTTGCATCCCTGGGATAAATCCCACTTGATTTTGGTGTATGATACTTTTAATGTACTCTTTTTTATTGAAGTATAGTTGACTTACAATACTGTGCTTTAGGGAGGCTGTGTCTCTGTGCACCCACTTGTGCTAGCAAGGTATAGGGAGAATGCAAAAATGGTGTTCACCAGAACCTCCATCTGCAAAGTCCCAACTCATACCTGCCCCTCCAGCAGTCACTTTAAGATTAATAAATTAATCTCCTTCACATATAGTCCAGGCACTTCTCTAACTACTGCCTTTACACTGAGTCTCAGGAAGTGTGAGACCATGTGTGAGTCACTCAAAAGGAGTATCTCAGATTTCACAGCCCCCCAGTTCCTCTGGATTGAGTCCCATTGGGTTTCCAAAGCCAGATGTTTTGGGGGACTCATTTTTTCAGTGCCAGTATCAAGGTTTGACACAAGCCCCTTGCATCTCAGGAAGTAGCTCCAGACCCATGAGAGCCCTCCCTATTGTGGGTTGCTTAATGGAGGTGGGTTTTTTGGTGAAACTACATGTCTACCTCTCCTACCTATTTAAATGTGCCTCTTTTATCCTTTGTCTTGGAGGAGCTATTTAGCTAGTTCTTTTTCAGTGGTAATTGTTTTGTATGTAGCAGTAGATTTGGTGTGTCCATGGGAGGAGATGCCATCTTGGACTGCCCCCCAATTGCTAGTTTTTCCAAGGACTTTTGCGTATATATTCATCAGAGATATTGGCCAGTGATTTTATTTTCTTGTAGTGTCTTTATTTGGCTTTGGTATCAGGGTAATGCTGGCCTCATAAAATGAGTTTGGAAGTATTCCCTTCTCCTCAGTTTTTTGGAAGAGTTTCAGAAGGATTTACATTAATTCTTTTTATAATGTTTGGTAGACTTATCCAGTGAAGTCATCTGGTCCTAGACTTTTATTTACTAGGAGTTTTTTGATTACTGATTTAATCTCCTTATTAGTTATAGATCTGTTCAGATTTTCTATTTCTTCATGATTCAGTTTTGGTAGGTTGTATGTTTCTAGGAATTTTATCTATTTCTTCTAGGTTATCCAGTTTGTTGCTGGTATTAGTCTCTTGTGATCATTTTTATTTCTGTGGCATTAATTCTAATTTGCCTTGTTTCATTCTGATTTTATTTGAACCTTATCTTATTTTTCTTTAGTCTAGCTAAAGACATCAATTTTATTGATCTTTTCAAAGAATCAACTTCTAGTTTTGTTGATTTTTTTTCTATTGTTTTTCTACTCTTAATTCACTTATTTCTGTTCTAATCTTCATTATTTTATTTCTTATGTTAACTTCGGACTTAATTTGTTCTCCTTTCTCTAGTTCCTTGAGGTGTCAGGTTAGGTAATTTATTTGAGATCTTTCTCCTTTTATAATGTAGATGTTTACCACCATAAAATTCCCTGTTAGTATTGCTTTTGCTGCATCCCATAAATTTTGGTATGTTGTGTTTTCATTTTTATTTGTCTCAAGGTATTTTCTAATTTCCATTTTGATTTTGTCTTTGGTTCTTCAGAAGTGTGTTGTTTAATTTTCACCTAGTTGTGAATTTTTCACTTTTCCTTCTACTATTGATTTCTAGTTTGATTCCATTGTGGTTAGAAAAGATAGTTGGTATGATTTCAATCTTATATTTGTTAAAAACTCGCTTTGTGACCTAATATGTGAGCTATGCTGGAGAATGTTTTGTGTGTGCTTGAAAAGAATGTGTATTCTGCTACTTTGTTCTGTATATGTCTGTTAGGTCAATTTGGTCAATGCCATTGTTCAGATCCTCTGTTCCCTTATTGATCTTCTATCTGGTTGTTGTATCAATGATTGAAAGTAGGGTATTGAAATCTCTTGCATTTATTGTGTTGCTCTCTCTTTGTTCTATTCTGTCAGTTTTTGCTTAACATATTTGGGTACTCTGATATTGTGTGCATATTTATGAATAATAGTTATATTTTCTGGCAAATTAATGAAGAAAGTTATCATTGTTCAATGTCCTTATTTGTTTCTTGAGATAGTTTTGACTTAGTCTGTTTTATCTGATGTAAGTATGACACCCCTGCTCTCTTTTGGTTATCATTTGCATGGAGTATCTTTTCCATCCTTTCGCTTTCATCCTATGTATGTCCTTAAATCTAAATTTAGTCTCTCATAGATACAACTATGGATTTTTTTTTTATTCAGCCACTTTAAATCTTGATTGCAGACTTTAATCCATTTACATTTAAAGTAATTACTGATCAGGAAGGACTTACTATAGTCATTTTGTTACTTGTTATTGCTTTCTGTCTTGTAACTTCTTTGTCCCTCTTACATTTCTTGCTATTTTCCTTTATGTTTCATTGATTTTTTTTTTTTGTAGTCACATGCTTTGATTCCTTCCTGATTTCCTTTTGTGTATCTTTTATAGGTATTTTCTTTGTGATTACCATGGAGCTTACATAAAACAGCCTGTGGTTACAATGCTCTATTTTAAGCTGATAACAACTTAACTTCAATTGCATACAAGAGCTCTACTCTTTTTCTCTGTGGAAGATATTGAGAGGAGTGAGATGATGAAAGAGATGTTTTAGGAAGAATAATAATAGTAAATTATTGTTAATGAATTTGGGGAATGCATAGGGAAGAAAAGCAAAATACCAGTTCAGAAACTGTTGCAAACACTAATCAATGTGCAGTGAATAAGAAGAAGGAAATAATATTTATTGAGTCTCTGTTATATTCCAGGTACCATTTTATTTGTTGTAACAAATAAAATTTATTACCTTATAATGCTTATGATAACATGATTCTACAGATAAGGATACTAAGGTCATGCCCCTAGTAAGCTTCAGAGCTGGAATTCAAACTCAATTTCAGATTTTATATATTTTACATTAAAAATTTTTATGTGTTTCCATTGTATATATCATACAGGGTGAAGTAAGTCAGAAAGAGAAAAACAAATATCATATATTAACGCATGTATGTGGAATCTAGAAATATGGTAGAGATGAACCTGTTTGCAAGGCAGAAATAAAGACACAGATGTAGAGAACAAACATACGGACACCACACTAATACATATAAAATAGATAACTATTGAGAACCTGCTGTATAGCACAGGGAACTTAATGTTCTGTGGTGACCTAAATGGGAAGGAAATCCAAAAACGAAGGGATATATGTATACATATAGCTGATTCACTTCTCTGTACAGCAGAAACTAACACAACATTGTAAAGCAACTATACCCCAATAAAAAAAAATGAAAACCTTTAAAAACTCAAAAAAATTTTTTTTGTGTTTAACATGATAAATATAAAACATGTACACAGTTTTAAAAATAATAATGAAACAAACCCTATTATTGGTAAGAAATAGATCATTGGAATCCCCTTGTGCATCCCTTACTAATCATATCTGTCTCTTCCCTTCTGGCATTAACAGTTAACCATTCTCTTGTTTTCGTCATACTTTTACCATGTATATACTGATAATATTTGTTATTTTGCTTGTTTTTGAGATTCATATAAATAAAATCATACTACAGTAAGTCCCCTACATATGAACCTTCAAGTTGCAAACTTTCAAAGATGAGAAATGTGTATTTGCATGTCCAATCACGTAAGTTAGTTCATGTGTCTGGTGTACATTGTCACGTGCGTGTGTCCTCTACAAGTGGTTGTGCTTTTGTATACTGTACAGTACTGTACAGAGTACAGTAGTCCAGTATCTTTATTTCAAGCCCAGGATGTCCAGAAGCAAGCATAAAAGCAGCAGTGATATATATAGCCGATTATATTAGCTGGGTATCTAGGCTAACTTCGTTGGACTTAGGAATAAATTGGACTCACGAACGTGCTCTCGGAACAGAACTCATTCGTATATAGGGGACTTACTGTATATACATTCTTCAGTTACTTTCTTCTTTCACTCAATCTTATCTTTTCATCTCATTCTAGGTTGATCCATATTATTACAGCATGTTCATTTTCACTATATAGTAACACACTGTATAGATATACTACACTTTTTTAATTGATAGAACTGTTGATAGATATCCTTTCTTGTGGGTATCTTTTAGTTTTCATAAATCTTTCATGTATGCTTGTAAAGACTGTGTAAACTCCAATTTGGGGATTCAGTTTTCTATATATGGCCATTAGATCAAGTTCATTAATTTTGCTATTTAAGTTTTTTCTGTTCCTACTGATTTTTATCTGCTTGACCTACTAATTTCTGGCAGAGATGTGTTAAAATTTCCTCTCTAATAGTGGATTTATCAATTTATCCTTATCAGTTTTTAATGTATATATTTAGAAGTTGTGTTACTAAATGCATAAAAATTGTCTTTTCTCTTCCTAGTGAACATAGCCTTTTATCATTATTGAGTGACCCTCTTAATGCTAATAATCTGTTTTACCTTAAGACCTATTAGATCTAATGTTAATATAATTACTCCAGCTATTTTGGGGCTGGTAAATCACTTGCATATCTCTTCCCATTCTTTGAAATTTAACTTTCCTCATTTTTATGTTTTGGATGCGTTTCATGTAAACAGCATATAACTAGTTTTTTTCCCCCTTAATACAGCTTTTATTCTTTTAAGATTATAAAGTAGTCTTGGAAGAGAAAGGAAAAAGGAACCTGGGCTTATTTGCCTCCCTGAAAGGGTTATTTTTGGTTTTTAGTCAGGGTACCACTTCCCTAGGGTAAATAGCTGCAGTGAGGGAATAGCAGAATCTAGTTCTCTTAGATAACTCACCCCTCTTCTGGTTACACCCTGGGTATGGAGCTAAGCCAGTTTCTTAAACATATGCTCCAAACTAAAACTGTACCTTTATCAATGGCTTTTGAGACCTTGCAATTGTTGATAAGTTTTTGGTGTGTTCTTATTTTTAACTACATGTTTTATTAACCTATCATAATTCAATACAAAATTATTTTCACATGTTACAAAATTTCTGATCCTCCCAGAAAAGATTTTGCTTCTTCATCTAAGTCCCCCTTTTCACTTTGCTTATACTTCTATTTCTGTTACAACTCGTATTCTGATTTTTATTTTAAATTGCCTTCTCCCATAATAAATTATGAATTCATTGAGAACAGGGACTGTGTCTTATTTATATTTGTATACTCCAGGCCTCATGTTGTACTTTTTACTGGGCCTTACACATAGTAGAAAATTAATAAAATGTCAGATGAAAAAAATGAATGAACACATGAATTAAATAACTAAACATTAGCTATCCTGTGGTGGAATTTAAATATCACAGCATTCTGATTCTGACCTTCAGTCTAAACATTTAAAAACCTATTACTTAGAGTTCTACAAGAGCATTTTGGATATTAAGATTTAGAAGTCATTGTATCCGTTAGGATTCTTTCAGTTGTAAGTAATGGAAACTCAACTAAAATATGATTGTATAAATATGTGAGAAGTTTAGGAATTCAAACACAACTATACTCAGGACCCCCAAAAATATCGTAAGAACCCAATCACTCCATTTGTTAATTCATTGATTTCATTCTCAGGTCCTCTCCCCTTCATAGTTCCCTTCTGTTTAGGTTTACATCATCCTTAATGCTATTCTGTCTTCCCAGTTGTTCCACTGTAGTCCAAAATTTTCTTTAGTTGGACTAACTTGGGTTTCTGGCTCATTACTGAACCAACCACTGCTTCTAGGGATGTAGAATATGCTGACTTAGGTCCCTGTCACATGTCCACCCTTAAATTTAGTCAGGGGTAGAGTCATCTCCCCTCAAACCACATGGGGAAAGACTGTTTCCTTAAGGAACATTAGGATGCTTTTGCCTGAAAAAAGATGAATATATGTTGGACTTGCATAGAACAGTATACGCTCATTTCAATAATCCATCTCTTCCTATTAAAAGTAAGAAACTGTGCAAAACTTCTAGGTTATTGCCTAAACTGTTGCAGTTTCTTGAATGGTGCTTATGTACAGAATAAGCCTGTGATAATATATTACAGACTTTTAAACCGATGATGTTTTTCATTTTTTGATTGTGTTAGAACACAGCAATGATAGACCAAGATATATCATGAAGGAAAGATTCTCATGCAGTTTTGTCACTCTGCTCCATTCCAAACTAAAGATCAGTCACCTGGGTAGAACTGCTACTTGGCATAGTTATTTGTTACAGTTAAAAATGAGATAAAACCATTTAATGGTTATAGACTTACTAAAAGCAATAATGCAAAGGTAGTTTTTAAAAGAGATTTACTTAAAACTTTGACACATTGCATAGTTAGGGGAACAGAACAAAATGAAAAATGTTGCCATGTTGAAGAGATGATATACAGTGTTTTCTGAAATAGGAAGATTTTTGTTTTAGTTACTTGGATGAATTGTTATTCAAAGAGCATTTGAGGACTTCCCTGGCGGTCTAGTGGTTAGGACACTGCACTTCCACTGTAGGGGGTGCAGGTTCGATCCCTAGTCAGGGAACTAAGGTCCCACATGCTGCGTGGCACAGCCAAAAAAAAGTAAATTAAAAAAATAGAGTATTTGATTTTTAACAACATGCATTTAGATTAACAAAAGTTTTCTTTTAACCTTGAAATTCCTAATCATGTTCAGATTGTTACTTTCTTCTGCAAATTTTCCTCTCTTTTCACTAGCCTGCATCAAGAAAGGAAGTAAGTTGAACATTTCATATGAATAATGTGTTCCAGACTTTGCTAGTCTCTTAACAGATATTAAAACACTATATATCTTCTCCATCTGTTTTCAGACTTTGTGGACACTCTATTATCTTTTTATTGTACTAGTATCAGATTAACAATTGGGCCTATTGCTTTAAATTTAGGAGTACTTTTTATGAAAAGGTGTCTCCATACAGAGCAGATTATGTGAACATTAACATACTGTTTAAAAGTAAGTTTATCATATATTTTCCAACTTTTTGGATGGCAGGCAGTTTTCTGCTTATCTATCCTCCCATCCCATTTTGATAACTTCCTAATGGGAAATGAGTGGTACCAAATAGTATTGCACATCTGAGATTAATGCCTATTGAAAATGTATTAATTGAGCTAAAAATTTTATTGTGTGTCCTTATATTGCTTTACAGGGACTCATTGGAAATAGAGGGCCTCCTGGACCTCCTGGTCTCAAAGGAACTCAGGTATGAAGTTCCTTTAAGCAACTTTTTAATTCAGATTTTCCTTTTTTATTTTTTGTGGGACTTCAGTTTTTGCTCAAAGAAAACTTTGCATTAGTATGGACAATTTTTGCCATCGAGGATTTCAAGTTACCATTTTATATTCACAGTTATGGAATGGAATTTGGAATCATTTTAATGTTCTGAATTCATTAAGTGATTTATGTAGTGGTGTCCATGGAATGTCCGAAGAATCTGAGCCTAGAATCTCACTTATATGTACCAGAATTTATATTTAACATTTGTGTCTATATTTCTAACCCATATATTATATTTCAATTGAATTATGGACTGAGCAAAATGTTTTAAAATAAATAAAATAGAATATATGATTTCTAAAGAGGTCTGTAAATGTTCAGATGTGGTAAATATGAACTATTTATTTAAAGGTAAAAAATCAGTATGTTTAGAAAATATGTCAATAAATAGAATAAACACATTTATTACTTTTTAATTCTCTTAGAGAAAAAGTATAAAAATTATTTAAGTTTTTCTATTCTCTATCCACCCATACAGCATTTAATCCTTAGAAGAATGCACAAAATTTTATATTTTATGACATTATAACTGATTTGATCCCGAAAATATTGGATCTGTAAATTAGACAAAAAGAAACTCTAAAAAAAAAAAAAAAAAAAGAAACTCTAGATATTAAGCTCCATTTGAGTAAGATCTGATATACCTTTATCTCTAAGGCTTAAGACAGAACTGAGACTCAAAAACATATTTGCTGAATGAATTAAGTATCAGAATGTGCCAAGAGCAAACATGTTCTGTACCAATAATTTTTTAATATACCAATGTGTATTGATTTCCATCTATTAAGAACTTGAGTTTCTCTCTATGTCAGAGATATTGAGACCAAGAAGGTAAAGGCTGTCCATAATTCACAATCTCAGTGATTCCTAATCCTGATTTTTGTGATACCCTAATCACTTTCACTCTTAGCTGCCCTCAATTTTCTATATTTAACTTATCTACCAATTGAAAAATAACCCAGTAGTATGATACATATCCCCCTTAATGTAGATATGAGGTTGTCACACAAAAAATTTAAACATTATGGGGTGATATAGTTCTAAAATACAAGAAAATCACAGTATTATTTTCATTATATCTCAGAAAGAGCTTCAGATTTCAGGATAAATGGAATAAGGTTTACATTTTTAAATACTTATTATCAGGCCATGACATGTTCTGATCTTCTTTTTTAAGGGAGAAGAAGGACTAATTGGATCCTTTGGAGAACTGGGGCCAAGAGTAGGTATCATATAAATAATTTTCAAAGCATGCTTCTCTTAAAGCAACTGTTTTGTAAATGTTTTTTAATGGCACCAAATTTTAAGTTATAGCAAAGAGCCAAGATTATAACAAACTATAGCCATACAATCCCCCCAAATAAAATAGACCTATAACTAAAATTTTCCAGGGATATTTTAAACGATATTATGCCTGTTACATATTTACTTATTCCTTCAGTTCCTTCAGTCTTACGGTCTTAGTAATTTGTACAATTTATTTATAAAGTTTCTCAAAATGTAATATGAAGCTAAATACATTAACCATTTTAGTAATATTTTGGAAATTTCTGTTTTCTGAGTTTGTCAGTAAAATTATGGAAAGCAAATAAGACGTATTTTCTGTCCAACTTTTTTTTTCCGATAATATTCTGTGGTAATACATGAATTTCATATTTTCAAGTTCTGAAAATGAATTTTTTAAGAATTTGGGACCTACTGGAGAACGGACTTGAGGATATGGGGAGGGGGAAGGGTAAGCTGTGACAGGGCGAGAGAGAGTCATGGGCATATACACACTAACAAACGTAGTAAGGTAGATAGCTAGTGGGAAGCAGCCGCATGGCACAGGGATATCGGCTCGGTGCTTTGTGACCGCCTGGAGGGGTGGGATAGGGAAGGTGGGAGGGAGGGGGACGTAAGAGATATGGGAACATATGTATATGTATAACTGATTCACTTTGTTATAAAGCAGAAACTAACACACCATTGTAAAGCAATTATACCCCAATAAAGATGTTAAAAAAAAAAAAAGAATTTGGGGATGCATGACAAAAGTTTACAATATCATGAAGTAATTAAGTTGTGTGCAACACATTTTAAGAGGCATTATTAGACTCACATGAAATACATCTCACTCTTTACTTGAGAACATCATATTGTACAGGTTCTTACAGTATTTTTACATTTAAAGAGACAGTAATTCTTTCTTTTGCACCTTTACCTAACTAGCACATATACTGCCACTCTCTTATTGAAAGAAAAAGAAGAGTTGTTTTTGTTATTTTTTTTTCATTTTTTGTGAGGTGAGTTATATAATGGAAAGACCATTGTTATTTGTGCTCCAGCATAATTGGCCTTATTTAAAATTTACTTCCATAGAAAACAGGAAAACCATGTTCACCTCTTGCCTACTTGGTCATAATATTTGTTATTAATTGTTGCTACTATTGGTTGAATATTAATTTAGGCCTAGTGTTGCTCTAAGTTTGTCACAGGAATCATCCCTAATCTGAAACCAACCCTGCAAGAAATTGACTGCATTTTTAGATTTAAAAAAATAAGGCTTTAATATTATATGCTTAAGCATAACATGCTCAAGATAACCATAATATGACAGAACTTAAACAGGACCAAAAGCGATGGCTCCATTACTGATGCTCTGAATCGCTTGATTTCAAAGAGATTATAAATATGCCAATGCCTGATACCAGTGAGATTCTTTCCATAATGTAGATAATGATGTATAACTATTTCTTAATATACTGCAGTGCCTGAGTATTACATTATTAAAGATGAAAGAAATATTCCTGCTAAGGCTTTTTCCAGACAGTGTGAATAAAATGTACTATTAATTATTTTGTAAATATCAAAGTCCTGTAATGATTTAGACTCTTAACTACATTTCTTCTTTTATATCTGCAAATTGTTTAGAGAGCAATTGATATTTAACAATAATAGGATAATTTTTTTTATCCTGTGCTCTATTTTGTGCTTGGTAGGGAACCACTAGACAATTTCAAGCAAGGCAGAGACCAAAATTAGAACAACTTTTTTGGGTGGAAGTCCTAAATATAATTTTAAGTTGCTGAAGTTTTTGTAAGTAGTCAAAACAGAATGAGAGCCAGAGGGTTGTTTTGTTTTGCTTTATTTTATTTTAAGAAAGAAAAATATGCGAGTACTTGTTAATGAATAGGAGTAATAAAATCCAAATATATAATGCCTAGTAGATATTATAAATTAGTATTCTTTTTAGCAATCTCCCCACACACTTTTTCTACTCCTAGAACACATTGGTTGAGGTATAGTGATCTCCTTAATCAAATCTTGCATAATCAGACATCAGTTGTTTGATATTAGAAACCACCTCCTGTAGATTACTCCAGGATATTGGCTTTCTCTCCTTCAGGGAACTTATCCTCTACTCTCTTCAGCTACTTACTGCTATGGTGAAACCCTTGACCTTGTCATTACCAGTAAGAGCAACCTCTTCATTTTCAAATTTAAACTTCTCATTCCCCAACCATCATCCCCTTTCTTTCTGGTGCCTTCTTTCTTGTAACCCAATCCAACCGTCCCAAGAGAAATTTCAATTCATTGATTCTAATGCCATTCCATTACTCCTTATCTCTCTCATCACCACATATCCCTACTCATCATGCTTAAAACATTGTAATTATCCCTTTGATAACATTCTGAATTCTATTTCTATAGCCATTTACTTTCACATTTTTAAATCATTATTTTATACTTCTCCTCAACTCCATTTACCTCTATTAGCCCTTTACCTCGCATCTTAGTTCCCTGAGAAGATTGAAGTAATCAGAAGAGAACTTTCACAAGTTTCTACCGTCACTTCAATCCCACCTCCCTGTATCTATGCCATTTACTGTGCCTTCTCTCTTGTTAGTGGATGAACAGGCCATTTTTCTAGGTAAGGTCAAAACTTCCACTCATTCACTACATACTACATCATCTTGCCTACTGAAGAACATTGATCCAGCAATTTCCCCCACTCTCTCCTACATCTTAATTTTGTTCTCTTTAATGGATCAATCCTATCAGCATATAAACATACTATTATTTCTTCTGGCTTAAAAACAAAAACAAAATTTGTATTGACTCCAGTTTTCTTTCCAGGTTTTACTTTTCTCTCCTTCCCTTTTCAGGAAAACTTCTCAAAAGAATTGGATTTACATGCTTTTTCCAATTTTTCTCCTCACCCCATCTACTGAAACCATTCTTGTCCCCACCACTCTGAAACAGTTGATCTTATGAAGGTCATTAATGACCTCCATGTTGCTGAATTCAGTGATCATTTCTCAGTCTTCATATTACTCAATATTTATATCCCTCAGATTCGACAAGATCACTCTCCTCCTGGAAAGGCTTTCTTCACTTGTATTATCTTCCTTCTAGTTCTCTGGCAGCAGATTTGCATATTTTCCTCATTTCTTCAAATTCTAAATTTTAGAGTACCCCAGGGCTTGGTTTGCGGACTGCTCTTTGCTATCTACACTCACTGCCTAGATGAGCTGGTCCATTCTTATGGCTTTAAATGCCATCAAAATGCTGGTGATTTCCAAAACTGTATGTTCAGTTCAGAACCTTCTACCCCTAAGCTCTGCTCTTGTATTAACTACCACAAGATCTCTCCACTTAGATGTCTAATAAGATTATCAAACTGAAATGTCCAAAGCTAAGCTTTCAATTTACCCTTCAAACCTGTTCTCCCACAGTCTACCTCATTTCATTTGGCCCTTTAGTCAGGTTAAAGCTGAATGAACTCATTCTTTAGTTCATTCTTGACTCTTCTCTTTCTTTCACATTCCACACATGACCCATCAACAGTTCCTGGAAGCTCTGCTTTCAAACTATATACAGAATCTTACCACTTCTCACAGCCGCCTCTGTTCCCACCCTGATAATGCCACTATCGTCTCTCACTTGGATTATTGCAGTAGACTCCTCTTTGGACTCCCTGCTTCTGCTCTTACATCAGAGTGATCCTGTTAAAACACAGATCCTGGTGCTTCTCTTCTCAAAGCCTGCTAAGAGTTAAAGCCACTGAGAGTTAAAACCAAAGCCCTTACTGTAACCTGCCAGGCCTTTCATGACCTGGCTTCATATCCCCCATTCCCTTCTTATCCCTCACCTTCTTACTCATCTCCTCTCTTACTGTCTCCAGCTGCATTGACTCTTCATCGTTTCTCCAACACACAGGCACATTCTTGCCTCAGGGCCTTTACACATGCTCTTCACCTCTGCTTGGAATGCTCTTCCTTCAAATATCCATGTAACTTGTGCCTTTTTAAAAGTCTTTACTCAATTGCCACCCTCTCAGTGAGGTCTTTTTTGGCAGTCTTACCAAAAATTTTAACAAAACTACCACAACAGTTTATATCTCCCTTCCTGCTTAATTTGATGTTCTTCAAATTTACCACTACCTAACATACTAAGTATTTTACTTATTTTTTTAAATTATCTTATCCTAGAGCTGTGCATGGCAAGTAGACAGTCAAACATAGTAGAATGAATGGCTAATGAGTTTGATGAAATGCATTTATCTAATAATTTTGAAGTGTTTCATCTCGTAGGATAGTCTGAATTTCATAAATTAGGAAACTTTCAAAAATGAGAATGATTAAACATATCTTTTTTTTTTCCTGTTCTCTTCTAGGGAAAACCAGGTCCAAAGGGGTATGCAGGTGAATCAGGACCAGAAGGCCTGAAGGTAAAGCAACTGACTTTATTACCAGTTACAAAGTATAATTTTCAAAAAGATAAAGTTATGACTTTCGTAACAATATAAAATAAACACATGACAAAGATTTTATTCAACTCATTAATTGAAGGAACCAAGTGTTAAAACTTGTTCAAATATTGAATAGCATTTGAAATGCTATATGTCTTTATATCTATATCTGTATATATGTCTATAAGTATCTATGACTATAACTATGTCTATGTAATTGGATATGCATTTTAGTAAAGGAATGTTCAGATGTGTAGTCAGATACAGGACAATAAACCATAACTTTGAGGGCTGTCTATTCCACTGGATAGAAATCTACAAGTTACTATAACTTCACTTAAAAAATTTATGTGTGTGTGTACTTTCACTAAGTCTGGGTCCTTTAATCAATAATATACAGTAAGTCTAAGTAAGCACATACCCTGCATAATCATTGGGTGTTCTTCATACTTGTATGACATTGAAAAAATGTGTTACCTACTTTCTTGCTTTGTTTTCAAGTACTGTATGATTTTTTTTGTAACACCAACAAATATAAAGTAAGGCAGTGGCTTTATATGTACAGCATTAAGGTCTGAAAGAAAGTAACTTATAAGAATTGGTGATTTGTACAAATTTAAAATTCAATGAAAAATTGAATTGCATCACAGATTTATTGCTAAATTTCCTAAAGCTAGAGTTCATTATTTATTTTAAACTCTTCGTTTTTGTGATATAGAAACTAAGGAAAAAAACAAACAACACTTTTTGAGGTCAATTAATAAAGAAATATGAGCTAAAATATTTTTTATTGTGTCAGCATGTCTGTTGCTGAAATTATCTTGGGAGAGTATGTGTACCTGACTCTCAAGTTACATAGAAAAACTCCCAGAAAATAGAAGCACGATATTTATAAATAGAAGGCTTAATTCTCCTTTACTGTATTTAATCCCTGTACTGCCAAATACCTCTAAGAAATCCACCTGTGAGCTACCATCCAGTCAAACTGGCAGGAGAACAATCTCAGTCATTATTGACATCCTGCCTTCTCCCTAGAATTACACCAGCATCTAGGTGGCATCTGTGTTACCTAGGAAGTGAAGGAAGTTCTTTAATGTTCAGTCCTCATACTTGTCTCTGAAATTTCTTCCTTGGTGTATTACATAGCTGTTCACTAGGACCTGGCACTTCCTTAGGGGAACCTGGCACTCTGGGGGAGCACTTGGGGGTTGGTTAAGGATCACTGCCTTTCACAGAACTCTAGGATCTCTATTCTCTCCCTAGGCCTGGGGAATTATTCCTCTCTGTATCTTTTTGCCCTCAAAGACAACTCACCTCCTACATTCAGGCTCTTTGAAAACTAAAGCATGAATGTGGGTAATCTGCAAGCAACTTTTGTTTTCTGCCTGTTAACACAGACCTCCCTTAAGACTAGGTATCACAAAGGGTCCATCTCCCTAGTTGGAATTTGAGAGGGGCGTTGGGTAAGGAGGAGAAAATAAAAGAAAATTAATTATATATATGTATATATACACATACATATTATGTATATATTTGTATGTATATACGTAAAATCCTGCCACATTATTTTCTACAAAAGCTGTCTAATGAACTATCAGTCAAAAACTAGGATTTCCAACCTACTACTACAATGTTTTATTCTTTACTATTTATCTAAATGCGTACAGAAATAGAAAAGAAAATTTTTAGTCTTTGAAAGTTTATTTCAAACTGATTAGCTATATGAATATTAGGTTTCAGTGCTTAAAATCAGCACCATCCAATAGAGTATGTAATACGAATCACAGATGTGAGCCACAGTAAAAAAAAAAAAAAAAAAAAAAAAAGTGAAAAATAGGAGAGATTAATTTCATTTTATATATATATATTTTATTTATTTTATTTTTTTATTTTTCTGTGGTACACGGGCCTCTCACTGTTGTGGCCTCTCCTGTTGCGGAGCACAGGCTCCGGACGCGCAGGCTCAGCGGCCATGGCTCACGGGCCCAGCCGCTCTGCGGCATATGGGATCTTCCCGGACCGGGGCACGAACCCGTGTCGCCTGCATCGGCAGGCGGACTCTCAACCACTGCGCCACCAGGGAAGCCCTTCAGTAATATATTTTATGTAACCCAAGATATAAGAATATTATCATTTCAACATGTAATCAATATTAAAATTACTAATGAGATTTTTTATACAAAGTTTTTGAAATATAGTGTGTATATTATTCTTACATCACATTTCAGTTCAGACCAGTTAATTTCAAATGCTGAGTAGCTACATATCATGAGTGGCTACAGTATTGTTCAGTGAGTTTAACTACCCCACACTGCAATATAATAATTTTTAAGCAGCAGTTGATGGTTTAATTTCCTATCTCTGGTATAAATAAAATGTACATTCCTGTCAGATTAACTATATGTGGTACCCTGAACTTAATCTTCTACTTTCATTAATCTGTACTTTTGTTCAGCCTTTGCTCATGCCATTCCTCACCACTAAAAATGGCTCTTTCTCATCACCAGTGTAAAAATCACCTATTCTTCAGGGCCCAACTCAAATACAGTTTCATAATTTATTATTTGAAACCATTAATGTTTGGATTTTAAAAAAGGTAATATATATATATATATATATATATATATATATACACACACACACATACATACTGTATTTTACTTAACACTGCCAGCAGGCTATGGGACAGCACAACCATAATTAGACACATTGATATTTCTATGGTGAAATGTAAGGATGTTCAGATTAATCAATCTATATCAAGACTATAAGTAGCCCCACTCAGATCAGGTAAAAGCATTATTATCAAATAAACACAAGTTAGGTTAAGTTTGCCACTAAATGTGTTGTGAAAAACTTTGGTTTTCAGAGCTTTAGGGACGGCAGAACTGCAGTTAAGATTATGAACATGCATTACTTCTCCAGTGAAGCCAGCTCTAGCTGCACGCGCACACAGGGTGCCTGCGCCTAGGAACTCCTTTACTACTTACCTGTAGTGTGTGTTCTGTTCTACTTGTTCTGCTCAGCATTGTGAGATACCTTATCTAATGAAGCAAAGAGAGTGTTCCTGCGCACAAGGGCTTTATTTTCATTCTTCTTAGTATCTTCTACAGTGGCAGCCTACCACTCTGCCATTTATAGAGTATACCTCAGTAGATATTTCATTTTTTTAATTTTATTTGTAAAAGTGTTTTAAAAGTGATTAAAAGTCATAAATAGAAGAATGTAATTTAAGAAAACAAGTTAATAGTATTTGAATGAAAATACAGGAAAGACTACGTTCCATACAAATACTGTAACAAGAGTTTTGAATAACTGAAAGTTTCTTTGTGATTTTCTAGGTTATAACTAGATAATTACATTAAAATGAAAACAGGAGCAATATTGAGAGTAATCTTGTTTGAAAAATAATCATTTTTGCAACTTTATATTCTTTATTAACAGGGAGAAGTAGGAGACCAAGGAAACATTGGGAAGATTGGTGAAACAGTAAGCTTATTTTATGCTCTTATCTTCAACTTTTAAATCATCTTGTGAGCATTTTTAGGAATCATGTTAGCATGATCTTTGCTTATAAAATTCAGAATACAAAATACTTATCCACTACAAATTTAAATTCATTGGTGATGTGACAAATAAAACCTACTCTACAAAAGAGAAATGAGGGAAAACACAGATACTGATAGTTTTATCCAATATAAATTACATTTGTGATCTCAGGAACATTCTTGTATCTAATATTTGGTCTTTACATTTAGTTCTGATCATCTCAAACTAAATTTGACCGTAATGTTTTTCATGATTAAAATGCTACAAATTATCAAACCATAAAATATTATAATAGGTGGAAGATATTTTTCTTTGTATTTGAAAGATTGGAGTAAACCATGAGGTAAGTCATTGGGAAACATAATTTCTTTCCTCGAAAGTTTGGCTTGTTTAAATTTACATTATTGAGGAAGTAGGAGGCTTCATGTTGTATTTGAATCAGGTATGTTAGGGGTAATTTTCTTTTTTTCTATGGGACAAGTCAGCTACAATATTCTCTAACAAATGAACCTACATAACACATAAAGTGGTGAATTAAATTAATGAAAGGCAAGTGACTTTATCTACAGAGTGTGCTGGGTTGTCACAAAGAAAGTCATACTGTTTAATAACAATATTTATTTAATAGGTTAAATGAGCAAATATAATTTTCTATAACCTATCTTACAACTTAAATAAAAATAAATTTTCTTAAAAATTGTTTTGTGAGCTTAAATAATTAAATATATTTTCTAGCCTGGTAGTAAAACAGCAATACATTTCTGATACTCTTAATTTTTGTCACTAATTATTAATAAAAATAGGGAGATGATCCATTTAGTCTTAAAAGATTATTGCCATACCATTTAATCCTGAGTCACTAGAAGATGAATATTTTTTTCCTTTTTTTTAACCAAAAGGGAAATTTCAATGGAGTATTTATATCAATTCAGTTATTCAAGGTTTCTCATCAAGCATGAATGTAATCTGTATTTCTCTGTCATTCAAATTTTTAAAAATTTAAAGAAATGAAATTCTGCCATTTCTGAGTGACAAATTGCTTAAAAATATATATAAACTAAAATTTATAGCCAAACTTAAAATAACAATGAAGAACATCTTTTCTTAAAATAACACATATCAAACTTCTACGTTTTATTTGCTTAATAATGTTGGACTGGTTCCACATAGTATAGGAACGCATCACTGGTGCTGTCCAAAGAGGAAATGGACTATTTTGGCAGGTAGCAGATTTCTGTTATTGGAGGGAAATTAACAATTACGGACCATTCGCTGTGTGCCAGGCATAATGCTATGTGATATTTTATATTGTGGAATTTCGTTTAATTCTCAAACAATTTTAAAAGGCACATTTTGTTACTCCAGTTTTTGAAATGAGGAAACTGAAGCACAGTAAGTAACCTGTTCAGAGTTACATAGCTGATCAATAGCTGAACTAAGATTTAAACCCATAGTTCCAAACTCAGAATCCAGATCTCAAAATCCAAAGCATTATACCATGCTGGGGATTTTTTTTCCAGCTTTATTGAGGTATAATTGACAAATAAAATTTAAGATATTTAAAATGTATGTGATGATTTGATACACACACATATATATAGATATAGATATAGATATAGATATACTGTGAAAGGATCCCCCCACTTCCATCAAGTTAATTAGCATAGCTGGGGATATTTTAATATTAGCTGAAAGCCACTTGGCCGAGATTTTATAGAGAGGTTCAGATAAGTTATGAAACAAAAGGACCTTTCCAACTTTGAGATTCTATCTTCCTCATTAAGGATGGGAGATTAAGGCTTTTAAAAAACTCTAGTGGTTATATTGAATTAATTAAGATATATAAAATGCCTGAAGAATATTTTTGACTCTTGATAATTCCCAACTTCTATTTTATCGTGTTAATTTCAGAAACTTAGAAATATAGTTCATCTAATCCAGAGTTCTGTTAAAACTCTCAAGAGATATGGGAAAATATGATTGCACTTCACGATGTCAGTCTTGTAATTTGGGGATATCTAAGGTTAGATGTAATTGCATAGCTAGTTTTTATTTTTCCCAAACTTTTTGTATGGTCATTTAATTCCCTTTTAGTAGCCTCCTCCAGTTTTGTTCCTTTCTAGATTCATACAAATTAGAACCCGATTTGTGATAGAGAGTTCCAAACACAGTGGTCCCATCTCATGTCTATATACCTCTTGCATTTACTTACTATAGGCAAAGAATTAATTTCTATAAATGTGCCCTAAATCTCTAATTTCAAAGAAATTATCCTCTACGTTCTAGCATTCTTTTATGAATAAACCTGGAATTATCCCAACTTAATTGCCAGTCCTCTCTGTCTTTAATTCTCTAGGCTGAAAGCATTTGAAGAGCTGTAAAAGGGAAGAGAATATACTCTTTCAGTATTGGTCAAGAGACCAGAATTAAAATCAGTATATAGGCCTTATAAGGGAACAGACATTATAAGGGATAGACATTATAAGGGAACAGAATTTTTTGTAGGCAAGAATATTTTAATAGAATTCCTAACACTCAGACTCTTCCATAGAGTGATTCAACACCTCACCCTTAGATTTGGATGACTTTCTGCAATCATTTGTTCAGCAGGTATTTATATTCAGGCACATTCATTGAACATTTGAGCCCTGCCTTCATGAACTTTGTAGTCTATCAGAGGTTTGACAGACATTAAATAAATAATCACATAAAATATATAATTATAAACTGTAATACATTCTCTAGATGAAAATTTTAAGAGACTGTGACAAAGTTGCCAAATTTAGATCAGGAGATGAGAGAAGACTGTTTTGAAATGCCGTATGAGCTGTGACCGTAAAGAATGGTATGAGTTAGCTTGGGAAGAGTGGGGGGGAAAAAACTCCTCCTGGAATATGCAGTATAACATACTTCCCACCTGTGCCCCTTGCCTTGCTTTAGACAAGTCACTTAATTTCTCTAAATATTTGTTTTCTCAACAGTAAAAGTATGAAAATAATAACTACCTCATAGAGTTTCTTATGAGGATTAAACATGATAATGCACTTAAAGCACTTAGCACAGAGCTGGTCACATAGTGAAAACTTGATAAATGTTAGCTGTAATGGCCGTGGTGGTGGTTATTCTTATATGTGATGGTTCTAAATGGGAAAGCATTTAACTGTTTTGAGGAACTGAAAGAAAGCCAGTGTGGATAGACCTTGGTGAACCAAGGGAAAAGCAGTATTAGGTGGTATTAGTGAAGGAGGCAGGAGCCAAATTATTCAGGACCATGTTTATTATTTTGGACTTGGTCCTAAAGTAGATGGAGAATCATTGAAGTATTCTAAGTAAGCCAATGGCATGATTTAATTTGTGTTTTAAGATCACTCTGTAGCAGTGGATTGGGAACTTTGAACATGGTTGTGAGCAGCAGAAGTAGAAGAGGGTAACCAGTTAGGATGCTACTGCAGTAGACTAAACGAGGGAGAAAAATGACGGGCCAGATGATGGCAGTGGAGATAAGTGGATGTATTTGAGATCTGTTTAAGGTGACAGTTTGGACAAAGGCTGCAATAAAAGGGAATGATTCTAGTCAGTCCCCAGCATATAATAGACCTTTGATTACTATTTATGATTATCAGGAGAATTCTGGAAGCGTAAGGAATTGGTATTTATGATGTTTAAGGATAATTCCAATTCTAAGAATCTACGACTCTTTTCTAAGAATTGTAATGTTTTCTAGTCTTCCTCTCATCTGCCAATTTGGCTTCTTTTCTCTGGCTGTCTTTCTGGAGTTGGAACAAACAGAGCTAGAATAAATATTTTAGGGGCAGTGGATCCACAGCCTTCTTCATGAGTGGGATAACTTTATGTTTTCTTTATTTTTGATGATACTCAAAACTATGCAGCCTTTTTTCAATAGAAGGAAACTGGGCTGTCTTTGGAAAATGATCAGCAGTCACTCCCAGGATCCTTTTCTAGTCTGTTATTTTAAAGCTAAAATTTGGAATTTTTTTTTCATTAAGTGACCTTGATTACATTAAATTCAGATGCCATTTTTCTGCCCACTTGAAGAGCTCCTCATGATTCTCCTATACTCTGACCAGACTCTCTTTATATCTCTTAAAATATAATCCAACTATTTGATTTCACCTCATTTACTCCTTAATTTATCCATTTAGCAGATTTCATAAGTGATCTACCATGTCCTCTCTGTTATTCTGCCTGCCCCCTGGTGTGCTAGTGTATAGCAAATGACTGATGAACAGAAAGGAAGAGGAAGAGGAAAGGCCATGCATAATCCTCAAAATCAGGTAATCCAGTTCTCATTATAAAACTTTAGAATCAGAGAACGTCTGTTGGCTGATTCTAAACTGGATTATAACCAATTCATTCAAGACCAAGTAGAGGTGGAGTCAGAGGAGTAAATTAAAAGAAGTCTATTTTTTGAAGACCTATTATCTCATTTAATCTTGAAGCAACCCTTGTAACATAAATCTTACTGCCATTCTATAAGTGAGGAAACTGAGATTTATTGAAGTTATGTGATATCTTCAAATTCACAGCTAGTAAGCAAATGTGAATTCTCTAATTCCAGTTCTAAGGTTCTTTTCTCTACATCAGGAAATCATCAGTTTGTCCTGTTTTTAAATGGAACCTTGAAGTGCATCTTTGTGAATCAATGGTTAGAAAGATTTAAAAGATTTTGAAGGATCTGGAAGAAAATATTTTAGAAGTGCTCAACACAAAATCTCATTTGATACAGTGGTTAGTTGTGCTGCTTTCTCGTAGCATTACTGTGAAATTATTATCAAACTTGATACAAGCTGATTTTATTTAACAAGTTTCATTCTTTCTTTCATTAAGAAGAGAATGGTGGCTTTATGTGGACATACCTAAATCATAAAAAGTGACTCATATTTTCTTGAGGAAAAGTCCCAGACTTGATGGCACCATTTAGCCAAACAGAAAGAACAAAGTAAAATTCTATCAATTGCCCCTCTGTAGGGCCTCTGTAGTGCCTTTATCTTTAAAAATGTCATCTACTCCCTTCTGTTTTCAAGCTGCACATACCTGTAGCACACTGCAAAGCTGTGTATATCTCCTACCTGGCAGGGTGTGGTAATTTTTGTCAGAGAATGGAAAGCTATATGAAATGTATATCCACGATGCATTCCATCACAAGAAGGATGTATACCTGAATATGATTAAAAAAATAGCTACAATTTATTGAAAATCTGTGATCTGCCAGATACTTTGCATATATTGTATCTTTTAATCCTTACAAAAGACACTGGGAAATATTCCTTTTTTATACAAAAGAAAACTTATGTTTCAGAGAAGTTAAACTTGTCTGAGGTCAGATAATAAAGTAGCAGAGCTGGGATTGAAAAGGAGTTATGACTAACTTCTCCATATCCCCATGCTTCCTCTTAACAGTGAAGTGAAGATTTCTAATTGTCTTTTCATGAATACATATCGTCCTGTTATTACTGTATGAAGCTGAAAATTATGGGGCCCCAATTACCACATGGTGGTTTGACAAGTGTCTCAAAAACATGTTTGGGTTAAATTGTTATGTTTTAGGATCATGTATTTGACATTTATCATCTTTGAAATGTTTTAATAGCATCATTTAGTCAATTAAGTGAATTAATTTCACTATACTATTAAGTCTGTGAAAGTGTAGAATGTTAAAAAAAAAGAATCAGTGAAATCAAAAGGGAAGATACAGAAAGTGTGTGGACATATTAGTGGATATGAACAGAGAAGATATATAATGTTATAATTCCAGGTAAATTGAAGGGAAGTGAAGTAAACAATTCTAAAAACCCTACCATTCTCTAAAACCAGGTCCAAGGTGAACTATTACTTTAGAAATGAGATGCCAATAGTTTTTAAATCTCAAACACAAGGGATTTATCCAAGAAAATGGAGTCAGCAAATTTCTAGGAACAGTTGAGGTGCTTACAAAGGTAGAAGGATTTTTGAGTCTTTTGGACTATAAGATACACTATTTTCCTGACATTTATGACATCGTTTTGTAAAAAGCAAAATAAGTTACTAAGAAAATAGCAAATACTATATTAGATGTGGTCCTATAGAACTTTTTTCTACAGCTACGAAAATTAAAGAGTATGGGAAAAATGATGACTATGGAAAATCGTTCATATCACAAAACCAAATGTGATAAGAGGTAGACCAAGAATAAATCACATGTAAGTGGTTATTAAGGAAAAAGCAACAAAACTTTTTTTTTTAATTTACATGATTATAATATAAAAGCTAAAAGGCAAAATTTATATCTATGGGGAAATGAGTGATACACATGATCCTGTGCTACAAGCTAAAAACACAGAAGTTATTGAAAGCCAGGCATATAAAGGCTTATATACTTTTTATTATTATTTTTTAAATGTTTATTTATTTATTTATTTTCTTATTAGTCATCCATTTTATACACATCAGTGTATACATGTCAATACCAATCTCCCAATTCATCACACCACCACCACCACCCCCCGCCACTTTCCCCCCTTGGTGTCCATACGTTTGTTCTCTACATCTGTGTCTCAATTTCTGCCCTGCAAACCGGTTCATCTGTACCATTTTTCTAGGTTCTGCATATATGCGTTAATATACGATATTTGTTTTTCTCTTTCTGACTTACTTCACTCTGTATGACAGTCTCTAGATCCATCCACATCTCTACAAATGACCCAATTTCATTCCTTTTTATGGCTGAATAATATTCCTTTGTATATATGTACCATATCTTCTTTATCCATTCGTCTGTCGATGGGCATTTAGGTTGCTTCCAAGACCTGGCTGTTGTAAGTAGTGCTGCAATGAATGTTGGGGTGCATGTGTCTTTTTGAATTATGGTTTTCTCTGGGTATGTGCCCGGTAGTGGGATTGCTGGGTCATATGGTAATTCTATTTTTAGTTCTTTAAGGAACATTCATACTGTTCTCCATAGTGGCTGTATCAATTTACATTCCCACCAACAGTGCAAGAGGGTGCCCTTTTCTCCACACCCTCTCCAGCATTTGTTGTTTGTAGATTTTCTGATGATATGCCCATTCTAACTGGTGTGAGGTGATACCTCATTGTAGTTTTCATTTGCATTTCTCTAATAATTTCATGTGCTTTTCACGTGAAGCTTTTCATGTGCTTCATGGCCATCTGTATGTCCTCTTTGGAGAAATGTCTGTTTAGGTCTTCTGCCCATTTTTGGATTGGGTTGTTTGTTTTTTTCATATTGAGCTCCATGAGCTGTTTATATATTTTGGAGATTAATCCTTTGTCCAATCATTCATTTGCAAATATTTTCTCCCATTCTGAGGGTTGTCTTTTCATCTTGTTTATGGTTTCCTTTGTTGTGCAAAAGCTTTTAAGTTTCATTAGGTCCCATTTTTTAATTTTTGTTTTTATTTCCATTACTCTAGGAGGTGGATCAAAAAATACCTTGCTGTGATATATGTCAAAGAGTGTTCTTCCTATGTTTTCCTCTAAGAGTTTTATAGTGTCCAGTCTTTCATTTAAGTCTCTAATCCATTTTGAGTTTATTTTTGTGTATGGTGTTAGGGAGTGTTCTAATTTCATTCTTTTACATGTAGCTGTCCAGTTTTCTCAACACCACTTATTGAAGAGACTGTCTTTCCTCCATTGTACATCCTTGCCTCCTTTGTCATAGATAAGTTGACCATAGGTGTGTAGGTTTATCTCTGGGCTTTCTATCCTGTTCCATTGATCTATATTTCTGTTTTTGTGCCAGTACCATATTGTCTTGATTACTGTAGCTTTGTAGTATAGTCTGAAGTCAGGGAGTCTTATTTCTCCAGCTCCATTTTTTTCCCTCAAGACTGCTTTGGCTATTCGGGATCTTTTGTGTCTCCATACAAATTTTAAGATTTTTTGTTCTAGTTCTCTAAAAACTGCCATTGGTAATTTGATAGGGATTGCATTGAATCTGTAGATTGCTTTGGGTAGTATGGTCATTTTCACAATATTGATTCTTCCAATCCAAGAACATGGTATATCTCTCCATCTGTTGGAATCATCTTGAATTTCTTTCATCAGTGTCTTATAGTTTTCTGCGTACAGGTTTTTTGTCTCCCTAGATAGGTTTATTCCTAGGTATTTTATTCTTTTTGTTGCAGTGGTAAATGGGAGGGTTTCCTTAATTTCTCTTTCAGATTTTTCATCATTAGTGTATAGGAATGCAAGAGATTTCTGTGCATTAATTTTGTATCCTGCAACTTTACCAAATTCATTGATTAGCTCTAGTAGTTTTCTGGTGTCATCTTTAGGATTCTCTATGTATAGTATCATGTTATCTGCAAATGCAAAGAGTGACAGTTTTACTTCTTCTTTTCCAATTTGTATTTCTTTTTGTTCTCTGATTGCCATGGCTAGGACTTCCAAAACTATGTTGATTAAAAGTGGCAAGAGTGGATATCCTTGTCTTGTTCCTGATCTTAGAGGAAATGCTTTCAGTTTTTCATCATTGAGTATGATGTTTGCTGTAGGTTTGTTGTATATGGCCTTTATTATGTTGAGGTAGGTTCCCTCTATGCCCACTTTCTGAAGAGTTTTTATCATAAATGGGTGTTGCATTTTGTCAAAAGCTTTTTCTGCATCTATTGAGATGATCGTATGGATTTTATTCTTCAGTTTGTTAATATGGTGTATCACATTGATTGATTTGCATATATTGAAGAATCCTTGCATGCCTGGGATAAACCCCCCTCGATCGTGGTGTGTGATCCTTTTAATGTGTTGTTGGATTCTGTTTGCTAGTATTCTGTTGAGGATTTTTGCATCTATATTCATCAGTGATATTGTTGTGTAATTTTCTTTTTTTGTAGTATCTTTGTCTGGTTTTGGTATCAGGGTGATGGTGGCCTCATCGAATGAGTTTGGGAGTGTTCCTTCCTCTGCAAATTTTTGGAAGAGTTTGAGAAGGATGGGTGTTAGCTCTTCTCTAAACGTTTGATAGAATTCACCTGTGAAGCCATCTGGTCCTGGACTTTTGTTTGTTGGAAGATTCTTAATCATAGTTTCAATTTCATTACTTGTGATTGGTCTGTTCATATTTTCTGTTTCTTCCTGGTTCAGTCTTGGGAGGTTATACCTTTCTAAGAATTTGTTCATATCTTCCAGGTTGTCCATTTTATTGTCATAGAGTTGACTGTAGTAGTCTCTTAGGATGCTGTGAATTTCTGCGGTGTCTGTTGTAACTTCTCCTTTTTCATTTCTGATTTTATTGACTTGAGTCCTCTCCCTCTTTTTCTTGATGAGTCTCGCTAATGGTTTATCAATTTTGTTTATCTTCTCAAAGAACCAGCTTTTAGTTTTAGTGATCTTTGCTATTGTTTTCTTTGTTTCGATTTCATTTATTTCTGCTCTGACCTTTATGATATCTTTCCTTCTGCTAACTTTGGATTTAGTTTGTTCTTCTTTCTCTAGTTCCTTTAGGTGTAAGGTTAGATTGTTTATTTGAGATTTTTCTTGTTTTTTGAGGTAGGCTTGTATAGCTATAAACTTGCCTCTTAGAACTGCTTTTGCTTCATCCCATAGGTTTTGGATCATCGTGTTTTCATTGTCGTTTGTGTCTAGGTATTTTTTGATTTCCTCTTTGATTTCTTTAGTGATCTCTTGGTTATTTAGTAACATATTGTTTAGCCTCCATGTGTTTGTCTTTTTTACATTTTTTTCCCTTTAATTGATTTCTAATCTCATAGGGTTGTGGTCAGAAGTGATGCTTGATATGATTTCAATTTTCTTAAATTTACTGAGGCTTCATTTGTGACCCAAGATGTGATCTATCCTGGAGAATGTTCTGTGCACACTTGAGAAGAAAATGTAATCTGCTGTTTTTCGATGGAATGTCCTATAAATATCAATTAAATCTATCTGGTCTATTGTGTCATTTATTGTGTTCCCTTATTAATTTTCTGTTTGCATGATCTGTCCATTGGTGTAAGTGAGGTGTTAAAGTCCCCCACCATTATTGTATTACTGTCGATTTCCTTTTCTATAGCTATTAGCAGTTGCCTTATGTATTGAGGTGCTCCTATGTTGGGTGCATAAATATTTATAATTGTTATATATTCTTCTTGGATTGATCCCTTGATCATTATGTAGTGTCCTTCCTTGTCTCTTGTAACATTCTTTGTTTCAAAGTCTAATTTTTTTTAAAGTCTATTTTATCTGTTATGAGTATAGCTACTCCAGCTTTCTTTTGATTTCCATTTGCACAGAATATCTTTTTCCATCCCCTCACTTTCAGTCTGTATGTGTCCCTAGGTCTGAAGTGGGTCTCTTGTAGACAGCGTATATATAGGTCATGTTTTTGTGTCCATTCAGCAAGCCTGTGTCTTTTGGTTGGAGCATTTAATCCATTCACATTTAAGGTAATTATCAATATGTATGTTCCTATTACCATTTTCTTAATCATTTTGGGTTTGTTTCTGTAGGTCCTTTCCTTCTCTTGTGTTTCCCACTTAGAGAAGTTCCTTTAGCATTTGTTGTAGAGCTGGTTTGGTGGTGCTGAATTCTCTTAGCTTTTGCTCGTCTGTAAAGCTTTTGATTTCTCCATCGAATCTGAATGAGATCCTTGCTGGGTAGAGTAATCTTGGTTGTAGGTTCTTCCCTTTCATCACTTTAAGTATACCGTTCCACTCCCTTCTAGCTTGTAGTGTTTCTGCTGAGAAATCAGCTGTTAACCTTATGGGAGTTCCCTTGTATGTTATTTGTAATTTTTTCCATTGCTGCTTTCAGTAGTTTTTCTTTGTGTTTAATTTTTGCCAATTTGATTACTATGTGTCTCAGCGTGTTTCTCCTTGGGGTTTTCTTGTATGGGACTCTCTGTTCTTCCTGGACTTGAGTGACTATTTCCTTTCCCATGTTAGTGAAGTTTTCGACTATAATCTCTTCAAATATTTTCTCGGGTCCTTTCTCTCTCTCTTCTCCTTCTGGGACCCCTATAATGCGTATGTTGTTGTGTTTAATGTTGTCCCAGAGGTCTCTTAGGCTGTCTTCATTTCTTTTCATTCTTTTTTCTTTATTCAGTTCTGCAGCAGTGAATTCCACCATTCTGTCTTCCAGGTCACTTATCCCTTCTTTTGCCTCAGCTATTCCGCTATTGATTCCTTCTAGTGTATTTTTCATTTCATTTATTGTATTGTTCATCTCTGTTTGTTTGTTCTTTAATTCTTCTAGACCTTGTTAAACATTTCTTGCATCTTCTCGATCTTTACCTCCATTCTTTTTCCGAGGTCCTGGATCATCTTCACTATCACTATTCTGAATTCTTTTTCTGGAAGAATGCCGATCTCCACTTCATTTAGTTGTTTTTCTGGGGTTTTATCTTGTTTCTTCATCTGGTACATAGCCCTCTGCCTTATCATCTTCTCTATCTTTCTGTGAATGTGGTTTTTGTACCACAGGCTGCAGGATTGTAATTCTTTTTGCTTCTGCTGTCTGCCCTCTCTATACTTTATTTTATATTAAGTATATTTTTCTTTATCCTTATTAAATATAAATCAAGTTACTATTAAAAAGTAAAATATTCTAGGAAAAGGAATGAGATCCAACATATATGGAGTTATATAGGGAACAAGGTATTTATCATACATGTCATGTTAAAGAGTAATAAACAAAAGTACTCTTCTTAGTCTAATAAAGTCTCTCAGATTGCCCAAATTAGAATAAACTACTTCAAAGGAACCAAATAAAAGAGAATTTTAAATGGAACTTTGTGCCTCCAAAGTCACAATAACATCACTCATTTTAAGATGTAAACATTCAGTGTGTATACTGCCTAGTGCACTAAGCCTGTTAGCCTTCTGACTATGAAAATATAAACTTGATCACTTTACCTATTTTAGAATTGATTAAAAAAATAAGCATTTTTTAGTTCCCTTTGGTTTTAAAGGATGTGCTCCTAAGGATTATTTTTTAAAATCCTTAAAATATAATTCTGTATTTGAACCTGTGACTGAAGATTCAGAATCCTAATAGGTTTAAAAATTATTATCCTACAATTTGAAGTAAATTAGTTGTCTACACATATGTGTATCTCACATGTTCTTCATCATGTACTGTGTTCTGGAAGGATATTGTGATTTCTTACAGCCAACAAAAATGAAAGACACTAGTAAACTTCTTTTGTTTATTCTATCATTAGAAGGTACTTATTGAAAACTTACTGTGTGCTAGATATACAGCTAAATAAGGCTTGATGCTTAAGTGATTTAACTTCTTGAAACTGAGTAAAGATTTCTACACATAATTTTGCCCAAACACTAATCATGTTATATGAGATACTCTAAGACAAGGAAGTAAAAATTGTTTTGACAGTCATCATAAAGATATATATGTTGATAGAGAAACTATACCTTTGTTTGGCTAAAAATGTGTTACTATTTTTTTAGGTAGGGATACTACAAAGCAGTAATCCTTTAGAGCTAGATTTCTATATAGAAGAGCTCTGGAGGTGGTACTTTGTTTGGAAGGGGAACTTCCCTTGAATTGCTGTTTGCCTAGAAACTACACTATTTTCTTTTATTAGTGCACTATCCTATTTTTATTTAGATATTAACACATCAATTAAAATAGCAAAAATATCTAGTGGTGTTTTTATGCTTAGAATTTATATGATAGATAATACCTCATTTGTTTATATCAAAGAACAGGAGGGACTGATGGAAATAATGGTAGGGACTAGAGTTAAGGTTGCCTTGGGCCTCCCATTGGTGCTACCGCTTGAGAAGGTGAATGCAGAATTAAAATCTGAGAGTAAGGCTACTAAAAAATCTTGTGGCTCTGACTTAAAAAAAAAAAGTAAGATCTATGTAACCAATGTAACTACATTTTGAAATTTAAGGTTTACATTCATCCTAAACAAGAATCAGGAAATTTTTCTATAAAGAGCCAAATATTATATATATTTAGGCTTTGGGGCCATACAGTCTCTGTCACAACGTTTCAACTCTGCTATTGGAGTGCAAAAGCAGTCATAGACAGTAAGTAAATGAATGAGTCTGGCTATGTTCCCAATAAAACTTTATTTAGAAAAACAGACAGTGGATAGGATTTGGCCGACAGGCTTTAGTTTGCCCTTTCCTTTTCTAGAAGGTCATACTTTACTTGGAAGACACCAGTTTTATTAAATCAATCTGCCATATGCAGTTCTGCTTTATTATTAGTCATTTATTATTAACAGAAAAAAAAAATCACTAAACACAAATGTGATTTTTTTTCAAACCAGAAAACAGATTCAAACTAGCAGACAGATTGTGTTGCAATCAGGCATTGATTTTGTATGTTAAGTGTGAACATAGTGAATTAATTTGCATTTATATAGACCACATGTATATGCAGAGTAACCTACTAGAGTTTATTGTTCGTTTTCCTTAACAGATACTTAAGAATCTCACCAGGAAATATTTTCCAAGAACAAGGAAATTTGCTCTTTATGTGCACATGTTCACTAGAACCATTTTTCTGAACATTGTACATGTTTTTTGAAGTTCTGTTTTAAGGGTCAAAGGATTTCTACATACTAAGTTTTAGTGAGTTTTTCTGTCATTACTTTGGACAAAGTTCTAAGGGAATGTCATTAGACCTGTATTCCCCTGTATACAGGAGGATATAGGTATTCCCCTGTATACCTATTCCTGTATTAGGTTGAGATATTTTGCATTAGCATTCTATCTTCTGTTTTTGAAACGTCTCTTTTTTTCATCAATTCAACAAAGCAGCCTGATGGAGAGCATCACAGCATTTTTGCTCATAAATATGTATGGAACATTTAATGCTCTTTCTTTTTACTATAGGAAGAATAATTAAATGAAATCTGGATTTTCTACTAACGATAAATACAGCCAGCTTTGTGTTTTATAGAAAACTTTATGTAAGAATGTAACCTTTTCATTTCTTCAGTTCCAGGTAGAAAGATAGTAGCTGCTGAGATACAGAGATTATATGCTCAGTTTTGTTTTTTGTTTTTTTTTGTTTTTTTTTTCTGATTAATGGGTTTTGGAAAAACTATGTGACAAAATCTGTTTTTCTGGTATGTTGATAATACCATTAGAAATTTTATAATCACTAAAATCAGGAAAGACCTAGATAATACAAGCTTCTCCAAAAATGCTAGGGGGATGGGACATAGTAGATTATAAGGGGGGGGAAATCAGTCTATAAAGGCCTTAAGAATATGGGTTGTAAGAATTTCTCACCCTGACTTTTAAGACCTCCCACAATGTATACCTCACCTATCTTTATAGTTGTTATTTCTCACACTTCCCAACTTACTAGGCCAAACCAGGTCATTCAACATACCTTCAGTGTAACCCACTTATTTATGCCATTGTTTCTATCACCTCTAAAGACCTTCACTTTCCCACTCCTATTGTCTGCCTAGCATCAACTTTCAAGGCGCATTTTAAATCATCTGCTCAACCTTGAGGTCTTTCTTGATCTCCTTGCCAAATTAGATTCAGTCTCTTCCTCCATTAAGCCTTTATCTACATTATTGTGGCCCTTAACTTATTTTGCTTTGTACCACAGTTACTTTTTTAATTTGAACTATCTCTATAGAAAACTGCCTCCCACAGCAATGAGCACATGCCTTAAATATTATACATTTTCAGTAAGTATAAGGTTATATGATGAACTGAGATAAATTAAGAAGTAAAAGGTGATTTTTCTAATTTATTTGCCATCTGTATCCTAAGAGGACTTTAGTGTACTTAAGCTAAGTCTGAAAATATGATGTATTCTTGTGAGACAGTCAGAATATATGGAAGAACATTTCTTTGGGAACAACAGCATAAGAACAAAACATATGGAGGCATGAAAGATCTGGAATGTTTGCAGAACTGTATTGTAAACGGCTCAGAATGGCTGGAGGGAGGTAAGACACAATATGTCACAGCTCACCTGGCTCTTGTTACTTACCTATAATGTCCTTTCTATCTTTTCTGGATTACAAATACCTACTCTTCTTCCACAAGTCAGCCCAAGTGTCACTTCCTTTAAAACTTGATTGCTTTATCCTCTACGACTTATACATGCTTCTGTCATCATTTATTGACCTTAATTATTTACATGTCTTTCTCATACTAGACTGAGTTCTTTAAGGACCAGGGTTTGTTAAGCAAAACCTAAATCATGAAGTGTAACTTCTGTTTAGGAAAACTAATAATGAATGAAGGTAAATCCAAAAGCTTCCTCTGACCTGTAGCCTTCCCTAAAGTTGAAAATTGCATCTCAAACTTACTGGGCTCAAATCTGTATTCATCACCTCTCCTCCAAAAGCCATTCTAACCCCTCCTCTAAGCATTTTTTCTTTCTCTTTGTGAGGTCTTCCACTTCTTTATATTATTAAAGATCATTCAGAATGCCCAGTAATAAAATTTTTCATTATATCAGTTTATTTTTTCAGCTTTATTAAGGTGTAATTGACAAATAAAATTGTAAGATATTTAACGTATAAAATGTGATGATTTGATATACCTATACATTGTGAAGAGATTCTTTCCATTCAATTAATTAACACATCCATCTCCTCACATATTTACCTTTTCTGTTTGTGTATGAGAAAATTCCAATTATACAATACACTGTTATCAACTATAGCCACTATGATATACATTAGGACCACATTAGAAGTATATGTTGTATACCTTATTTATTCTACAACCTTAATCCACTGACTTTTTGAGGCTCTCACTATTCCACAGGCATTGATTGTATACCAATTATTTGTCAAATATTCTATTAGATACTACAGATATAAAGTAAAAATAATTGTTCTTGCTTTTTATATGTTAGTGGGAAATGTGTAAAAAAACAGTTAAAATACAGTAATTGTATTTCTATAAGAAAAGATCACTGCATTCTGTATGTAAGATCAAGGAGAAGGCTTTGGAGAGGAATCCACAGTTGATCAGGACCTTGATAAATGTTGAGAGTTTTACTATAAATACAGTAGGGCCTTAGGCAGCACTCCAGATAGGAGGCCAGACCTGTACAAAGGCTAAAAATCATGAAAGAACCCAGCATATACTGAATTGCTATTAGTGTATTTATTTATTTATTAAAATTTATTTTATCTGTTTATTTTTGGCTGAATTGGGCCTTCGTTGCTGTGCGTGGGCTTTCTCTAGTCACGGCGAGCGGGGGCTACTCTTCCTTGCAGTGCGTGGGCTTCTCACTGCTGTGGCTTCTCTTGTTGCGGAGCACGGGCTCTAGAGCGCAGGCTCAGTAGTTGTGGTGCATGGGCTTAGTTGCTCCGTAGCATGTGGGATCTTGCCAGACCAGGGCTTGAACCCATGTCCCCTGCATTAGCAGGCAGATTCTTAACAACTGCACCACCAGGGAAGCCCGCTATTAGTTTAGTACTACTGGATTATACAGTGAAAAGCAAAGAGAGGGAAGAAAGAGTCTGAACAGGTAGACAATGATCAAATAATGAAGAGTTTTATGTATATGTATATGTCATCCACATTTTATCCTGTGGGTAGGACATGCTGACTTTATACTAATATTGTAAAATAATCATATTAGCCAATTAGAAATACCATGCTAGCTGCAAGGTGGAGGATAAATCATAGATAAAAGGACACAATGAAGAAGCAATTGTAGTAGTATTAGGGAGAGATGATAACCAGTACTTTAACTAGGGCAGTGGCAAAGGGGAAAGTTACGAAAAGATATTTAGGAGATAGAGTAAAAGCTCAATAAACTCAGGGACTATATCTTATGTACAATGCATGCTCTATAATATGTATTATTAAATAAATATTTGTTCAAAGGTTAGTGATTGAGATAGGTTCTTAGTTCCCTTTTAAATGCCCTGCCCTTCCATCTCTGTACATCCAAATCTTATCTCTCCTTTAAAGACCCAACCCAAACACTGCCTGTAGGGAATTTTTCCTAAATAATTCAGTTGAAAATAAACTATACCTCCTGTTACATTTTATGAAATATAGTCTATTGTCATATTTAACACTTTAGTCTTTGTGTGTTAGATATTAACATATGTCCCTTGGCTCTCTGTTTTTATTATATATGTCTTGAGGGAAAAGTTCACATTTATATTCCTATTTATATCCCTCATACTGTCTAACACAAGAAGCTTTCACTTGCTGGGTGTTCTGTAAACATCTGTTGAATGAAATCATGAAGATCATATCTAGCTATAACTATGGAAACAAGATACCCTAGATCAGTATAATAAAGTGGTAAGGACTCTGAAACCAGACAGCTTTTTCAGTCTAGTAAAAGATCCTGATATCAAATAAAAATCCAAATAGAAGTGAAGATGCTAAAAAGATTAAAAATTGTCAAAGTTGTGTCATGAAAGAATGTTAAGCAAAAGTTTCAAAAAACCCCATAAAGATGAAATAATTGACAATTCTTTGTATTTTTAATGCTGTATGGCCCATTAAACAAGATATCTTTTGAGTCCTTAGTGTTGCTGTGTAGTGTGGAATACAGAAAGACATGATTACATCCCTCTCCTTAAGGATCATAGAGTCTCAAAAAGTAACAAATTTATAATGGGAGATAATAGTGAATGGTTTATACCATACCAAAAAATGTATGATTATTTACTATAGAGGAGCAGAGCTTAGGTGCTTTAAAATAGTCAAGAAGTCTTCCTGAAAAAAGTGAAGAACAGATTGGTTATCCTCATCAGGGTACATGTTACTTCATGGAGTAATTGATATATTTTTTAATCTTCATGAATTATTTATTTTATAGCTAAAATTTGTACCTTTTGACTCCCTTCACCCATGTCACTCATTCCCCCACCCGCCATCACTGCCAACCACCAATCTATTCTCTGTATCTATGAGCTTGTTTTATTGTTGTTGTTTGTCTTCTATTTTTTAAATTCTACCTGTAGTTGAAATCATAAAGTGTTTGTCTTTCCCTGTCTCATTTATTTCACTTAGCATAATGCCTTCAGGATCCATCCATGTTGTCACAAATGGCAAGATTTTATTCTTCTTTATGGCCGAATAGTGTTCTATTTTATGTAGATATCGATATGTTTCCCTCTGTCCCTCTCTCTCTCTCTCTCTATATATATATATATCTAGCTAGCTAGCTCTCTATATAGATAGATATCACGTAAATATGATATCTATATATCTTGTGATATCTAGTGATATATAGATATCACATTTGTGTGATGTCTGTATATCGTATTTTCTTCATCTGTTTATCCATCAACAGACATTTAGGTTGTTTCTATATCTTGGCTATTGTAAACAATGCGTCAATGAACATGAGAGTGTCATATATCTTTTCAAATTAGTATCTTTGTTTTCTTCAGATAAATACCTAGAAGTGAAATTGCTGAATCATATGGTAGTTCTGTTTTCAGTGTTTTGAGGAGCCACCATACTGGTTTCCACAGTGGCTGTACCAATTTACATTCCCACCAACAGTGCACAGGGTTCCCTTTCCTCCACTTCCTTACCAGCACTTCCTATTGTTGTCTTTTCATTAACAGCCATTCTGACAGGTGTGGGGTGATAGCTCATTGTGGTTTGATTTGTATTTCCTTGATGATTAGTGATGTTGGGCATCTTTTCATGTGCCTGTTGGCCACCTGTATGTCTTCTTTGGAAAATTGTCTCTTCAGATCCTCTGCTTGTTTTTGAATCGGATTGTTTGAGGTTTTTCTTGCTACTGAGTTGTGAGTTTTTTGCATATTTTGGATATTAACCCCCTATCAGATATATGATTTGCAAATATTTTCTCCCATTTTATAGATTGTTTTTCATTTTGTTGATAGTTTCCTTCACTGTGCAGAAGCTTTTTAGTTTGATATAGTCCTGCTTGTTTATTTTTGCTTTTGTTGCCTTGCTTTTGGAGTCAGATCCAAAAATCATAGTCAAGACAGATGTCGAGTGATATTTTAACAGCACAAAAAGTGATTGAGCAGAAAAAAATAAACTACTTCAAAAACATCAATTTACAAAGAAATACAATTGGGGGAACACAGTGCTGACATAGATTTTCCTTCTCCATGTAACCTATACTGATTCCCACTTCTTTCACTCTGTTGGGCACTAGATTGTAAACAGGGGGTTCCATGTTAGTTTCCTAATTATCTAGCACATATGCCTGGCATATGGCAGAAATTCAGTAAATGAGTTCTGGAAGAAATGTTTGCAACCTGCTGGCAGCTGGAGTCAGTTCAGTTCCACATGTGTATCCTGAGACTACTGTGTGCTCATCTAGTTATGGTAGGCAAATCTAAAACACTTCAGTGTCACATAAGAGTAGGGACAAAGATGACAAGCAGTTGATCCAATCACCAAGGCGATTCCTTACCCATGAGAAAGTAGGAGCTAATACTTACTGAAGCATCTGTTGATGCCATGTGCTAACTAGTTTACATTTAATGTCTCACTTAATTCTAAGGTTTGGGAACCCAGGATTATCCCTTTTGTCCTGTGGAAAGAGCATGAAGTACACAGTGGATTTCTTTCTTTCTGTAGTCATTGTTTTACCATATTGGCTAGTCAGTACACATATATTACAGAGAAAAATAGGAATTTCAACTAAATAGTAATTCCCTTTCAGTTTGACTATTAAAAAGTAAACAAACTACCATACAAAAATGTGGTTCTTTAAATAATTGTTACATATGAAGGAGAATGAATGGGTGTGATATCTTAGATCAGGGGTTTTGAAGTAATATAGGTTTGAATCCTAATCGTGGATTTCTTCTTTCTCATTTGTAAAACTTAGGTGAAATATCTTTTTATGTTTATTGTCAGGGTTGGAAAAATAACTGTCTAAGATGAAGTATGCTTACAGGAGGTGTTTAATAAATGGCAATTGTTGTGTTAGTTGTTATTGCTGTTGCATAAAGAGAGGATAACAAGGAAGTTGTGTTTCATGTTTGTTGTTGTTCACGTTTCTCATGGAAATAATATTAACACAAGTACTCAAGGACATTATTTTGGAAGGTCCCCAAGTCCACTCCCAGGTTTGATGATTCATTAGAAGGACTCGCAGAATTCAGCATAGAGTTGTACTCATGACTAAGGTTTATTACAGTGATAGGGTACAAAGAAAAGTCAGCAGTGTGAAAAGGTGCATGGAGTTAAGTCTGTAAGAAACCAGTGCAGCTTCCCAGAATCTTCTCCCAGTGGGATTACGCAGGACTCAGTACTCCCAGCAGTGACTTGTGACATGTGTGAAGTATTGTCTATTAGGAAAGCTCATTAGAGACTCAGTGCCCATGGTTTTCATTAGAGGCTGGTCACATAGGTATCTCTGCCTAGCGCATACCAAAATTCCAAACTCCCAGAAGGAAAGCAGGTGTTCAGCATAAACCATACTGTTTGACCAAACAGGTTAGGCACTCTGACAAGAGGCATTCTTATCAGTGCCAGAAATGGTGGGAACCCCCCACAATCCAAGTCCCCAGACACCAGTGAAGAGCCATTGTTAGGAGAGTAATCCTTGCAAGCAGGCCATTGTGAGGATAATAATCTCACACCTGCTATGTTAACTCTTTTGTGCACAGACATGCAGATGCATTGCTCACAAGAGGCAGTAGTTGAACATGTTGTAATATCTTCTAAGTAACCAATGATTTACCAAACAAGTCATGAAAAACTATATTAATATCCCTCTAGAGAATATTTCAGAGACTTAAAGATGTAGGTAGTCACTCAAACTGCCTATAGGAAGTCTGAAAGTGGGTCTATTCACTTCATTCTTAAAATTCACAACCACCCAAATTTGGAACTGCCCTCTACCCTCCCTCTCTCCAAAATCTAGCTTAGAATATATCTGATTGCCATAATTAGACCAACCTATGTGGCATCTGTAGCAGTGGTTGGCAGATCAGTTGGTGATGGTCTCGAGGTTCCCATCATTAAAGGTGCCCTGGAATGAAAGCGTCATGGTACTCTCTCTAAGGAGAATCTACTTGTATTTGTACAGGGCTGCCACATTTCCACGTGCCCCAAGTTAAGTAACAGGGAAGATTCTATTACCAGCATTATGGTATACAGGGCCACTTTGCTAACATCTTTAGAGAAAGTCAGCAGTATGAGGAACCCTAGAACTCAAATGGAATTTTTGTGAAATTACTGCATCTTCTCAAACGGGCAAGTAGGGCATCATTAAGCTTCAGTATTTTCAGCACAGTGTTATTATGATTATCCTCAGCGCAGTAAATGTTCAGAGACCTGTTCTCTACCCAGAGGGAGTCTTCTATCTGTAAAGTACTAGTGAGATTATTACCTTAACCAGTGTATTCTACAGTGTAGCAAAACCAAAACCCAAGATCTAAAAATCAATAGGAGAGAATTAGTGAGCAACATCATACACAGTCTGGAAGGCACAGAATAAAGCCAAGAATAGGCCAGTTGCTTAGGGAGGTCAAACTATATAGGATTGATACTTAGAACTAGCAAGAATGAATGATACAAGAGGAGATCACAATGCAAGAAAGAAATGAGAAACTGTGACCCAGTATGATTTCATTCTGGCAAGTGATATCTTCACCTTTCAGAAAAACCTTCCAGGTTTTTCTGTAGCATATCTGAAAGATGCTCTCCTAAACCTGAGCCCTAAAACTGTCATATGTGTCAATCAAATGGTCTTGCAGACAACCATAGTCCAACCAGTTGGCAGAGAAATTCAAAGTATTTGTCATTGCCTAAAGTGAGAAGAAAGACAGTCTCTGAGGACACCCTTCTTTCTCTCTGGTCTCCACTTTTCCTTCCTTATTTTCTTGGTAACTTAAACCAGAGAGGTAAAGATCATCACATTTCTATGTGTAATTAACTGTAGGAACTTCCTCAATTTCCATATTTTAATTAAGAAATCAGTACCCAATTTCTATGCATTCAGTCTACAGATATTTACTGAGCATTTGCTATGTGCAAAGTAAGGTGCTGGGCAATGAGAGGAGCACTGAGATGAACAAAACACAGGCTCTACCCTCAAAGAGCTCACATATATTTAGAAGATAAGCTTTTAAAAAATAAACAATGAGGGGCTTCCCTGGTGGCGCAGTGGTTGAGAGTCCGCCTGCCGATGCAGGGGACACGGGTTCGTGTCCCGGTCTGGGAAGATCCCACATGCCGCAGAGCGGCTGGGCCCGTGAGCCATGGCCGCTGAGCCTGCGCATCCAGAGCCTGTGCTCCTCAACGGGAGAGGCCACAACAGTGAGAAGCCCGCGTACCGCAAAAAAAATAAATAAATAAACAATGAGATTTTTAAAAATAAAGTAAGATGTATGAGAAGTCACAAAGTCTACCTCCTATAGATGTTGTCAGTAAATAGTTTCTTTAGTAATACTGAAGCTCCAGAATGCTAGACACACCTTCGTCACTATGAAATAAAAGTATTCCAGTTCTTTTTTATAATATAAATTTATTTATTAATTTTTGGCTGTGTTGAGACTTTGTTGCTGCACGCAGGCTTTCTCTAGTTGCAGCGGGGGAGCTACTCTTCCTTGCAGTGCGCGGGCCTCTTGTTGCGGTGGCTTCTCTCATTGTGGAGCACAGGCTCTAGGTGTGCAGGCTTCAGTAGCTGTGACACGCGGGCTCAGTAGTTGTGGTTTGCAGTCTCTAGAGTGCAGGCTCAGTAGTTGTGGCACACGGGCTTAGTTGCTCCGTGGCACGTGGGATCCTCCCGGACCAGGGCTCGAACCAACGTCCCCTGCATTAGCAGGCAGATTCTTAACCACTGTGCCACCAAGGAAGTCCCCCAGTTTTTTTAAATTACATCTTTTCTCACCTGTTCAAAGATTTTCAATACCTTAAAATGCTGTAGGGATTTTCCTCTTCCTTATGTTTAAATTATAGAATTTTAGAACTGGAAAGTGTGCGAGAGATTATCTAGTTAATCCTTTGTCTTTTTAGAATTGGGAGAATGAGACCCAAACTGGTCCCATGACTTGCTTCAGAATCGAAGATCTAATCTGGAACTCAGGTCTTTATAGACTAGTACTTAGCAGTACCATCCTGTTATTTTCCTCATTTTTAGTTTATAGACATTGATGGGAGGCATCAGACAATAGATTTTCTGACTCTAATTTTATCTTCAGATAGAGTCCACAAAAAAACTCAATACCTATGAGGTCTGCATCAAAAAAACACAGAACTAATTAAATGCTTTGTATGTGAAAAAAAAAAAGTGCTGTGATTATAAGCACATATTCTTCCCTGTGAATAACCCTGCTAGTTATTAGAGTCCTAGGAAGAGCTTGCAATTCAAGTGTTTTGCCACACAGATGTCATAGTAGGAGAATTTCTCTTTTTTCTCATCCAACTTACATTTTTAAAAAAACTAATAATATAAGAATTTCATGGTAGCCCTGTGCTGATATTCACTTTATCACCTTTGATTTATTGCCAAGAGACTCATTAAAAAGAGTGGAATATGTGAACAACATTACTAGGTGATTTAGTGCAGGGAGGACAGGACCAGTTGCCTTTCTATTCTCAAGCTCCCCGTAACATAAGTGTGAGTAAAAGCATCTGTTGAGTAGACATTCCAGGCATATTCTTTTAATCATTGCCAGACCTTCTCTAGGCAAAACTTCATTCTGAGCTTCTATTTCATGACTACATGTATGATCCAAGGGAATACGGGTCAAATAGTTGTCAGGGAAATTTCAGAGGCTGAAATCCCTATTTGGGTACTGAGCAGACCATTTAGTTCTATCTTTTAGAAAACCTATATATCCAAATGTCAAGAGTCTGAAGTGGAGGAACTGTGATACCAAAATAAACTGTTGTCCAGTCAAGAATCTCTAAAATAATGAAGTGCTTGTCTATATTCTACATTTAATTGACTGTGTAAAATATTCCACATTATTCATTAATGTCTGACATGTATTATATCCTCAAACAATGTTGCCTAATAAATGAATGAATTTATTTTATGACACTTCTATACTTTTTAAAGTGTGAATGAATGCAGACTTTCTATATAATTTTTAGTCACCAGTGTTTATAGATTATCTTCAATTTTCAGAAAAGTTAAATTAATAGAGCTAATTAGGCACATTCTTAGTTTCAAAGACTCAGTAGATAGCACAGGTGAGTAATCATTTTTTTTTATTTACTTACACTCTTACCTCATTCTAGAAAAAATAAAAATTAAGAGAGCTATATATCATCTGTGTGCAGTTAACAGGTATGATTTAGCATAATCTCTGTGCTACATCATTTCCTCATTTGGTATATTTGAATACCTTAGGCACAAGGTATCAGTATAAGAAAATTGTCTACATATAGGTGCACTTTATTTGAAATAATTTTTATAAAGTAAGTCAAATATGCTGGAAAACAAATTACAATAAGCTATAATTTTTGCTGCCAAAGTGTGCTCAGTCTTTGGTGAGCTCCAGAAACTTCATCCTCAGCCTATCAAGAAAAGATTTATCACTGGGTACAAAGGGAAAGGGATGAATATCTCACTTCAGATGTTATCTCAAAGTCTCCCTCAGGTTCGCTTTGGAATATATCCCAAATGCTTTAGACCTGGGACCCAAACCCCAAAAACATGTATGCAAGGTACAGTTTCCTCCCTTTTAGTAAAATAGGATAAAACATTCTATTTATCCTAAGGATGGTAACAGTCATTACTCAAGCATTGAAAGTAGGTTTACAGTATGTGCTTTAGTAGCCACACTATTAAATATGACAGTAGCACCTTGTGTTCATTAGACATAAGAAAACACTGAATACAGGTAGAAATTACACATATTTTTCCAGAATCTCAGGTTTTGGTTAAAAAAGGTAATCTGCCTTTGTTTATTAATTTATACCTACTCTACCTTAGTGATTTCCAGTCTTTTCAAGAATGAGATTGTTTTTACAGACCAACAAGTAGCAGTTGTGTGTTTATGTATTTACTATACTCTCAGTACCTATATACAGACACACTGAGACTTTGCAGTAATCCCATGGCCCTCAGTGGATTGAGACCCACAGGTAGTGAAAAGCTGCGAGCACGAGTTGGAAATTCCAGAAGCAGACTGCTGAGATTGCATTTTGCTACAGGCTATTTATTAGGAAGCAACACTTGTGCAAGGAGGAAGAGGGAGCAGGATTGTGTAGAAGGAGAAGTCAAACTGATACTGAGTCTCAAGCATCCTTACAGAAAGCTGGGAATGCTTTGTAACTCATCATGCTGGGATGAATGGTTGGGCTTTTATACTCTAAATCAAGCAGTCATTGTACATAGGCCACCCTGGGAAGTGTGTGTCTTTGGTCAAGAAGGCACTCTAATGCTGAGGCAAACCATGAAGCTGACGACAGCTTGGACAATACGCTCTTCCTTGAAGGAGGACGGGCCATCTTAGTGTTCACTGCAGTTTATTCCTTGTATCACTTGGACCCATTTCTTCATATCCTTTCAGGGAGATGCTCCTCTAGGATTCTGGTGGATTCTCTTCCTGAGGTAAAACTTAAAAGAGGAGTTGGTAGTACAAATTAGTTCCTCTAATGCTGCAGCTACTTTTAGGACCACAAATGATATCATTCTTCTCCCTCTTCCTAATGATCAGGGTGAACTAACTGTACCAAGGTGGTGACACTTTTCCTTGCCTGCTGGTGCCTGGATACAGGGAATTTGTAATGCTCAGGGAGCAGCCATAGCTTATAGTTCAAGAGGACTCTTACTTTGTCACCAGCTAAACATGTGTCCTCTTTAGGGACCAGCACCACCATTCCTGCAGAACTTACATTTTGTGGAAATGTAAAGTACAGGGACCTCTTTGGAGACATTGGGAGTGATACTAAGTAGGGTGAATTCCGTCTCTGCCCCTTGGTTCTAAGACCAATGAATATATCCTGATGGAGACACAGTACCATATAAATATCTCTGATTCAGTATGTATATTTTTTTATCCTGTGGGATGGCGCTTTATCCTCATAAACTATCACCTCCTAGCTCGCACTTTAATGGCACCTTTAGCAGGCCATTCTGTCAGGCTGGAAGTTTCTTGTTGTCATGTGATATAACTATTAGACCCCATGTACATAGGCCCACTTCCATACCTTATTGGCTATAAAATGGGTCCCTTGGTCTGACACAACGTTTTGGGGATCCTGTATGGTAGATTACTTTGTAAGCCCTCAGATACTTCTAATAGTTGAGGCCTGAGTGTAGGAAAGCAACCCATTCCCAGAGTATGTGTCATTTCTGTTAGAATAAATCGTTGGCCCTTCCAGAGTGAACTTGCCCCCAAGTGGCTGGTTGGTCTCCTCAAAGTGTGGCAGCATATCACGGGCTCAACATTGTTCTCGGTTGTTGGCAGCCTGGATGTTCAGTGTCAGCAGTAGTTAATTTAGTCTTGCCAAATTGGAACTTGTGATGTCAGCCCCGTGTATACCTTCCATCTCACCCACCATGCCTATTCATTCGTATACCTATCATCCAGCACTGAGGTGACTGATGACCAAGACTTGCTGATGTCAACTTTCTGAGTCATTCTATCTCTTTCCAAGTACGCTTCCACATTTGCCCTTCTCTGGTAGGCATTCATAGTTGATTCAAAGATTTTTGCACTTTGTGTCTAATGTACCCATCCAAAAGCTTTTTTCTCAAACCTTGTTCCCAGTCTTAGAGTCTTCTTCCATTCAGGCATCTTACCAAACAGCCAGGTCACTCACAAATGCCACTTAGTCTGTACGTATTCTAACCTCAAGCCACTTCTCTTTCCCACAAAGTGGATGGTCTGGTACACTGCCAGAAACTCTGCCCAGTAGAAAGATGTCCTCTTGCCACTGCCTTTTAAGGCACTCCTGAGTGAAACTATAGTGCAGCTTCCATCCATTTTCAGTTTGTACCTACATACCAAGTGTCTTAGTCAGTTTGGGCTGCTATAATGAAATACCATAGTTTGGGTGGCTTAAACAAACTTATTTCTCACACTTCTGGAGGCTGGGCAATGTGAGATCAAGGCAGCAACAAATTCAGTGCCTGGTAACGGCCCTCCTCCTGGTTTGCAGATGGCTGCCTTCTCTCTGTACCTTACATGGTGACAAGAGAAAGGGCCAGATATTTTCTTCTTCTTATAAGAGACTAATTTAATCATGGGAGCCCCACTCTTATGACTAATTACCTCCCAAAGGCCCTACCTTCAAATACCATAACATTAAGGCTTTAATATATGAGTTTTGAGGGAATACAAATATTCAGTGCATAGCACTAAGCCTGCCCATCTATAAATCAAGTTGGCTTTTTCCTTTTCTATCATTTGGTCATAAGAGATCCTCCAGATAGCCAAAAGTGTTAGCTAAAAAAACAGGTACTGGTTGGGGATCTGGACTACGTATTCATTCCATTTGCTTGTACCTCTGTCCTGCTCATGTCCCATCCCAGATTGCACTGGAACTGCTTGATCTTATATCTGATACAACTCAGCTTATGACAGCTAGATCCAAATGCTAATGTCACTTGTTGTCCCATTGTTAGGTGCTCAGTCTCTACTTGAGCCTAGTAGCACACTAGAATTTGTTTTTCAAAACACATGTAATTCTCTGCCACAGGTGGCATGTCCTTGTTCCCGAATCCCAGAAACCTGTGTTGTGTTCTTCCTATCAAGGCTTGCCATAAGCTCTACGTGGCTTCCTTTCTCACCATCAGTTTCTCTAATACCATAGCGTCTGCCAAGTCCAAGCAGCAGAGATGCATACCTCGCGGCTTAGACCCACTGCAGGAGTTTGCACAATCTCTTGATATCCTTGACAAGGTATTAAATCCTATGTCTTGGAAAAGTGCTCCCAAATTAATAAACTCTTCCATATCTAATTTTGTCTTATGTTTATGTTTTTTATATTATGTTATGTCTCCCTTGTTCAAGTACCTGTAGAATCAGTCCCATGCATGTTCTCCAGGTTCCTACCAGTACATATTGGCTAGGTCTTTCATTCTTTGGGGTAGAGTCCCATTTTCCTCTATCAGGAACAGCAAGTTCCCAGATGGGTCATGCTGTGATTTACCCCTAGTTATTGACATATTGGCCAGAAGAGTTTTATGACAAATCCTAATTGGGGCATATGTTCTCTTATAGGGGAAGGTGCTAGCGTTAATGAGGAGGGATAGACCACTTCTGTAAGCTAATAGAGTTCAGAGGAGTCTCGTGGTTCAAAATCTTCAGGGACTTATATCAAGGTGTCCCCATCAAGGGTCAGGGTTCCATTTTTTTCCCCAGCCAAGGCCCTGACCTTGACATAACAGACTTGTCTTGGTTAGAGATATAACCTTCTCTGGAGTTTTGTCACTCTGACTGTTAAATCCTGGGCTTTTGCTCGATTTTCTATCTTTCCACTAGGGAGGTGAGAGCCAAAACAACCCTTTAGGAAGCTCTGGAGCATATATGGCCTCTTAGAGTAGTACCATATTACATAAAAGTGGCCAGGCCTTTTTATACCCTCACTTTAATTAGTCTTTGGAGGTAAGCCTCTTTGCTCAAGCCTAAACTTTGAAAGAGTTGATTAGAAGGGCAATAAAATCTTTTTTAAATTTGATTTAATTTTTATTTTGTATTGGAGTACAGTTGATTTAAAATGTTGTGTTAGTTTCAGGTGTACAGCAGAGCGACTCAGTTATACATATACGTATACCATTCTTTTTCAGATTCCTTTCCCATTTAGGTTATGACAGAATACTGAGCAGAGTTCCCTGTGCTGCACAGTAGGTCCTTGTTGATTATCTGTTTTATATATAGTAGTGTGTATATGTTAATCCCAACCTCCTAATTAATCCTTCCCCTGACCTTTCCCCTTTGGTAATAACCATAAGTTTGTTTTAGAAATCTGTGAGTCTATTTCTGTTTTGTACATAAGTTCATTTGTATAATTTTTTTAGATTCCACATATAAGTGATACCATGATATTTGTCTTTCTCTTTCCCTGTCTGATTTACTTCACTTAGTATGATAATCTCTAGGTCCATCCATGTTGCTGAAAATGGCATTATTTTGTTCTTTTTTATGGATGAGTAATATGCCGTTGTATATATGTACCACATCTTCTTTATCCACTCCTCTGTCGATGGACATTTTAGTTTTTTCCATATCTTGGCTTTGTAAATAGTGCTGCAATGAACATTGAGGTACATGGATCTTTGAAGTATGGTTTTCTCCAGATATACACCCGGAAGTGGGATTGCTGGATCATATGGTGGCTCTATTGTTAGTTTTTTAAGAAACCCCCATACTATTCTCTGTAGTGGATGTACCAATTTACATTCCCACCAACAGTGTAGAGGGTTCCCTGTTTTCCACACCCTCTCCAGCATTTATTGTTTTAGACTTTTGGATGATGGCCATTCTGACTGGTGTGAGGTAATATCTCATTGTAGTTTTGATTTGCATTTCTGTAATAATTAAAGATGCTGAGCATCTTTTCACATGCTTTTTGGGCATCTGTGTATCTTGTTTGGAGAAACATCTGTTTAGATCATCTGCCCAGTTTTTGATTGAGTTGTTTGTGTTTTTGATATTGACCTGCATGAGCTGTTTGTGTATTTTAGAGATCAATCGCTTGTTGGTTGCTTCATTTGCAAATATTTTCTCCTGAGGGTTGTCTTTTCTTTTTGTTTATAGTTTCCTTTGCTGTGCAAAAACTTTTAAGTTTAATTAGGTCCCATTTGTTTTGTTTTGTTTTGTTTTTATTTTCATTACTCTAGGAGGTGGATCCAAAAAGATATTGCTGGGATTTATGTCAAACTGCTTATGTTTTCCTCTAACGAGTTTTATAGGATCTGGCCTTACATTTACATCTTTAATCCATTTTGAGTTTATTTTTGTGTATAGTGTTAGAGAATGTTCTAATTTCATTCTTTTCCATGTAGCTGTCCAGCTTTTCCAACACCACTTATTGAAGAGACTGTCTTTCCTCCATTACATATTCTTTTTTTTTTTTTTTTTTTTTTTTCAGTACGCGGGCCTCTCACTGTTGTGGCCTCTCCCGTTGCGGAGCACAGGCTTCAGATGCACAGGCTCAGCGGCCATGGCTCACGGGGCCCAGCCGCTCCGCGGCATGTGGGATCTTCCCGGACCGGGGCACAAACCTGTGTCCCCTGCATCAGCAGGCGGACTCTCAACCACTGCGCCACCAGGGAAGCCCTCCATTACATATTCTTGCCTCCTTTGTTGTAGATTAATTGAATATAGGTGCATGGTTTTATTTCTGGGCTTTCTATACTGTTCCATTGACCTGTATTTCTGGTTTTGTACCAGTACCATACATTTTGATGGCTGTATCTTTCTAGTATAGTCTGAATTCAGGGAGCGAGATTCCTCCAGCACTGTTTTTCTTTCACAGGATTGCTTTGGCTATGCACAGATCTTTTGTGTTTCTATACAAATTAACTATTTTTTGTTCTACTTCTGTGAAGAATGCCATTGATAACTTAATAGGGATTGCATTGAATCTGTAGATTGCCTTGGGTGGAATAGTCATTTTGACAATATTGATGATTCCAATCCAAGAACATGGTATATCTTTCCATCTGTTTGTGTCATCTTCAATTTCTTTTATCAGCATCTTAATAGTTTTCAGATTACATGTCTTTTGCCTCCTTAGGTAGGTTTATTCCTAAGTATTTTGTTCTTTTTGATGCGATGGTAAATGGGATTGTTTACTTAATTTATATTTCTGATCTTTTGTTACTGTACAGAAATACAGTAGATTTCTGTGTATTAATTTTGCATCCTGCAACTTTACCCAATTCATTGATGAGCTCTAGTAGTTTTCTGGTAGCGTCTTTAGGATTTTCTATATATAGAATCATGTCATTTGCAAACAGTGGCTGTTTTACTTCTCCTTTTACATTTTAGATTCCTTTTATTTCTTTTTCTTCTCTAATTACCATAGCTAGGACTTCCAAAATGATGTTGAATAAAAGTGGTGAGAATGGACATCCTTGTCTTGTTCCTGATCTTAGAGGAAATGCTTTCAGCTTTTCACCATTGAGTATGATGTTAGCTGTGGGTTTGTTATATATGGCCTTTATTATGTTGAGGTAGGTTCCCTCTATGCCCACTTTCTGGAGGGTTTTATCATAAATGTGTGTTGAATTTTGTCAAAAAGTTTCCTGCATCTATTGAAATTATCATATGGTTTTTAATCTTTAATTTGTTAATGTGGTTTATCACACTGATTGACTTGTGGGTATTGAAAAATCCTTGCATCCCTGGGATAAATCTCACTTGATCATGGTGTGTGATCCTTTTAATGTAGGATTCAGTTTGCTAGTATTTTGTTGAAGATTTTTTGTGTGTATGTTTATCAGTAATGGTCTGTAATTTTCTTTTATTTTGGTATCTTTGGCTTTGGTATTAGGGTGATGGTGGCCTCACAGAAGGAGTTTGGGAAGTTCCTTCCTCTGCAATTTTGGAATATTTTCAGAAGGATAGGTGTTAAGTCTTCACTAAGTGTTTGATAGATTTCACCTGTGAAGCCATCTGGTCCTGGACTTCTGTTTGTTGGAAGTTTTTAAATCACAGTTTCAATTTCAATGCCTGTAATTGGTCTGTTCATATTTTCTATTTCTTCCTGGTTCAGTCTTGAGAGATTGTACCTTTCTAAGAATTTGTCCATTTCTTCCAGGTTGTCCATTTTTTTGGCATAGAGTTGCTTGTAGTAGTCTCTTATGATCCTCTGTATTTCTGTGGTGTCAGTTGTAACTTCTTTTTCATTTCTAATTTTAATGATTTGAGTCCTCTCCCTTTTTTTCTTCATGAGTCTGGCAAAAGGTTTAACCATTTTGTTTATCTTTTCAAAGAGCCAGCTTTTAGTTTCATTGATCATTTCTATTGTTTTCTTCGTCTGTATTTCATTTATTTCTGCTCTGATCTTTATGACTTCTTTCCTTCTACTAACTTTGGATTTTGTTTGTTCTTCTTTTTCTACTTGCTTTAGGTGTAGGGTTAGGTTGTTTGTTTGAGATCTTTCTTGTTTCCTGAAGTAAGCTTGTATCACTATTAACTTCCCTTTTAGAACTCCTTTTGCTGTGTCCCATAGGTTTTGGATTGTCATGTTTTCATTTTCATTTGTCTCTAGGTATTTTCTGATTTCCTCTTTGATTTCTTCAGTGATCCATTAGTTGTTTAGTAGCATGCTGCTTAGCCTCCACGTGATTGTGTTTTTTAGTTTTTTTCTTGTAGTTGATTTCTAATCTCAGAATTGTGTTCAGAAAATATGCTTGATATGATTTCAGTTTTCTTAAATTTACCAAGACTTGCTTTGTGGCCCAGCTTGTGATCAGTCCTGGAAAATGTTGCATGTGCACTTGAGAATGTGTATTCTATGGCTTTTGTATGGAAGGTTCTATAAATATCAGTTAAGTCCATCTGGTCTAATGTGTCATTTAAGGCCTCTGTTTCCTTACTGATTTTCTGTCTGCATGGTCTGTCCATTGATGTAAGTGGGGTGTTGAAGTCCCCCACTATTATTATGTGACTGTCAGTTTCTCCTTTTATGGCTGTTAGCATTTGCCTTTTATATTGAAGTGTTCCTATGTTGGGTGCATATATATTTACAATTGTTATATCTTCTTCTTGGGTTGATTCCTTGATTATGTAGTGTCCTTTTTTGTCTCTTGTAACAGTATTTTAAAGTCTATTTTGTCTGATATGAGTATTGCTACTCCAGCTTTCTTTTGATTTCCTTTTGCATGGAATACCTATTCCCATCCTCACACATTCAGTCTGTACATGTCCCTAGATCTGAAGTGGGTCTCTTGTAGACAGCATATATATGGGTCTTGTTTTTTATCCATTCAGCCAGTCAATGTCTTTTGGTTAGAGCATTTAATCCATTTACATTGAAGGTAATTACCTATATGTATGTTCTTATTGCCATTTCGTTATTTGTTTTGGATTTGTTTTTGTAGGTCTTTTTTCTTCCCTTCCTCCTTTGTTCTCTTCTCTTGTTATTTGATGACTATCTGTAGTGTTGTGTTTGGATGCTTTTTCTTTTCTGTGTTTTTATCTATTGTTCTTATCTATTTTTGATTTGCCATTACCATGAGGTTTTGATATAGCAGTCTATATATATACAAGTTGTTTTAAGTTGCTGGTCTCTTAATTTCAAATGCATTTTCAGTATCCTGCATCTGTACTGTCCTCTTCTCATGATTGCTGGTTTGGGTATCATATTTGTGTGTGGATGGTTTCCTACCTTTGCTGTATGTTTGCCTTTACTGGAGAGCTTTCCCATTCGTAATTTTCTTGTTTCTAGTTGTGGGCTTTTCTTTTCCACCTAGAGAAGTTCTTTTAGCATTTGTTGTAAAGATGGTTTGGTGGTGCTGAATTCTGTTAGCTTTTGCTTGTCTGTAAAGCTTTTGATTTCTCCATTGAATCTGAAGGAGAGCCTTGCTGGGTAGAGTATTCTTGGTTGTAGGTTTTTCCCTTTCATCACTTTAAATGTATCATGCCACTCCCTCTGGCCTGCAGAGCTTCTACTGAAAAATCAGCTGATAACCTTATGGGGATTCCCTTGTGTGTTATTTGTTGCTTTTCTATTGCTGCTTTTAGTATTTTCTCTTCAATTTTTGTCAGTTTGAATAAAATGTGTCTCAGCGTGTTACTCCTTGGGTTTATCCTGTATGGGACTCTCTGTGATTCTTAGACTTGGGTGAATGTTTCCTTTCTCATGTTAAGGAAGTTTTCAGCTATTATCTCTTCAAATATTTTCTCAGGCCCTTTCTCTCTTCTCCTCTGGGATCCTTATAATGCAAATGTTGGTGCTTTTAATGCTGTCCCAGAGGTCCCTTAGACCAGCAGTCCCCAACCTTTTTGGTACCAGGGGCTGGTTTCATGGAAGACAATTTTTCCATGGATGGGATGGGGGGTGGGGGGTTGGTTCAGGTGGTAATGTGAGCAATGGGGAGCCACAGATGAAGCTTCACTCACTTGCCTGCCACTCACCTCCTGCTGTGTGGCCTGGTTCCTAACAGGCTGTGGACCGGTACCAGTCCACAGCCTGGGAGTGGGGGACCCCTCCCTTAGACTGTCCTTATTTCTTTTCATTCTTTTTTCTTTGTTCTGTCCTGCAGCAGTGATTTCCACCAATTTGTCTTCCAGCTCACTTATTTGTTCTTCTGCCTCATTTATTCTGCTATCAATTCCTTCAAGTGTATTTGTCATTTCAGATATTGTATTGTTCAATTTTTTGTTGTTGTTCTTTAAATCTTCTAGGTCTTTGGTAAGCATTTCTTGTATCTTCTTGGTCTTTGCCTCCATTCTTTTCCCAAAACCTTGGATCATCTTTACTATCTTTACTCTGAATTCTTTTTCAGGTAGATTGACTATCTCCTCTTCACTTAGTTGTTCTTCTGGGGTTTTATCTTGTCCCTTTATCTGGAATGTATTTCTCTATCATCTCATTTTGTCTAACTTTCTGTGTTTGTGGTCTCCATTCCACAGGCTGCAGATTGTGGTTCCTCTTGCTTCTGGTATCTGCCTCCTGGTGGGTGAGATTGGTCCAGGGAGTTGTGCAGGCTTCCTGGTGGGCAGGACTGGTGCCTGCCCACTGGTGTGTAGAGCTGGGTCTTGTCCCTCTGGTGAACAGGGCCATGTCAAGGGGTGTGTTTAGAGGTGGCTATGGGCTCAGGAAGACTTTAAGCAGCCTGTCTGCTGATGAGTAAGACTGTGTTCCCACCCTGTTGTTTGTTTGGCCTGAGGCGTTCCAGCACTGGAGCCTCAGCCAACTGGAGTTGGGTGGGGCCAGTTCTTGGTGCCACAATGGCGACCTCCAGGAGAGTTCACACTGATGAATATTCCCTGGGCCCTCTGCCACCAGTGCCTTTGTCCCTACAGTGAGCCACAGCCAACCCCTCCCTCCCCAGGAGGCTCTCCAAGTCCTGCAGGTAGGTCTGGCCCTCCAGGAGTGGAGTCTCTGTTTCCCCCAGTCCTGTGGAGCTCCTGCACTCAAGCCCTGCTGGCTTTCAAGCCAAATGCTCTAAGAGCTCCTTCTCCCAATGGCAGACCCCCAGGCTGGGGATTCTGACATGGGGTCCAGATCTCTGGGTCCTGTGGGAGAAACTCTGTGATATAATTATTTTCCAGTTTGTGGGTCACCCAACCCGGCAGGTATGGGATTTTATTTTATCATGAACGTGCCCCCTCCTACCATCTCGTTGTGGCTTCTTCTTTGTCTTTGGATGTAGAATATGTTTTTTGGTAGGTTCCAGTCTTTTATCTCAATGGTTGTTCAGCAGTTTGTTGTGATTTTGGTGTTTTCATGAAAGGAAGTGAACTCAAGTCCTTCTACTCTGCCACCTTGTCCTTGTCTCCTGGCATTTATATTCTTGCAGCACCCAGCTCTACCCCATTTGCTAAAGCTGCTTATCCTGGGAAAGCTCACATGGGGCCCTGGAGCGAACACACAGACCAAGACCTTTCTTAAAGGGTGATGTGGGCAGCTTATCTCTGCTTCCACTACTGCTGCTCTATCTAACTTATTCACTCATTCAAATTTATTCACTCATTCATTCAACATATATTTATTTTCTTCTATATTCCAGGCAATGTATTAGACATAGGGGATTCAGTATGAGACAGGACATCATCCTGGCTTTACAAAGCATACAAACTGATAAACTTAAAGTCATGTCTTCCTAAATGGTGAAGGATGAGACACAGTGAGCTAAAGTAATTTAATCCAAGTCACACCGTCAAAGGAATATATCCTTAGCTTATGGATTTTGTTTGAAAATAGGAGTGAAATGGTCCATAGATTAGCTATTTGGAAACCGTGATGTATTTACAAATTAACAGAAAGTTTTATTCATTCTCGTCAAGTCATAAAATTACCCCCAAATGAAAAGGTCTGAAGAAACATTGTGGGTGATAAATAAATAAATGGACAATATCCTCCTTTTGACAGTACACTTTCTTTTTCACGTATAGGACAGTTCTTTAAGTTTTCTTTTTTTCATCCTGCTCTCTAAGTGTTATTGGTCTTGGCCTTTTCCTTTTCTCAATGTACATCCTTTCTTTGGTGACTCATTTACTCTCTTTACTACTTGCTGGTGATTCTCAAATATCTTTTTGCTCTAGACCTGCTTACACAATTGTATAGTGTCTCGTATTGTCTCATATTTATCATTTCTAAAAAGGAATTCCTCTTTCTTACCCAGATATGTTATACACGAAAGTTTCTTTCCACTTTTCTACATCTTCCTCTTATCTGTCTAGACTGACAGCCATCTGTATCATTCTCTTCTTGGACAGAAGCATGGGAACTTGAGGTAGAGAAATAAATGCTAGTTATGAACACACATTTTCCCATGGTGTGCTTGAAGTGATTTTCTCATGTCTGGCTGACCTTCTGTTTCTCCTACCCTCCAAGATTGTACTAGATTGAACCATGAAAAATTACCATTCTTAAGGTTAAAAAAATAGTCAAATATCAGCAGTTACATATAGTATAACTAACTACTACCTTTGTTGTGGTAAGATGACTTATAAAATTCTCTTATTTTTAAACAAAGAGTAAACACAGTAGTACTAATGCAAACATCGAAGTTAATATGTTTCTAAGATAAAACAGAACTAAATCCTAGGGAATTAGCTTTATATATTATATTTTCAAGTGAATTTGAGGAGGTTGGGGGTCTGAAATTCTTTATCCTATAAATACAGTTGTTTCTACATTGAAAAGAAAATTTGAAATAATATAGAGTAGTTTTAAACTACAGTTGAAGGCACAGTGATTTTTTAAAGATAATTGTCAAGTCTAAGAACTTCATGTAAAGTTTTTTAAACATTTTAGCTTCAACTAGGTAATATCCTAATTTTATATCAGTCTTCAGTGAATAAGTAGGATGTGGTTACTTTAAAAAATAGAACCTGAGTATTTTAGAGTTTTTACTGACTTTTGGGAAAAAATAGTATTTCTTTTCAATTCTAAGAAGTGATTTATTATACATAAGGCTTTTTGAGTTTCCACTTTAGCTAACAAAATCTTTAAATAGACTATTATATATTCCATTTTGCAAAAAGTGAACGTTTTCATTTATCGTAGAGTTATCTAGCTCTTGACACATAGCATGGCATGTTCTAGCTAAAAGCTTTTTTTTTTTTAATGTGTGTTAGACATGGAATCAGTGTTTTGAAACTTCTTTTAATGAAAATTCTTGATCAAAAAGTATAAATTGCTGATAATTCTTATAAGCTGAGGCTATGGCTTCAGTGACTGCTTTGTAATTTCCCTTAAATACCCAACAGAAATGGTTTGAGTTTTGTGGGCCATAAAATCTCTGTCCCAACTACTCAGCTCTGCCTTCATAGGGTGAAAGCAGCCATAGGCAATAGGTAAACAAAAGGTCATGGCTGTGTTCCAGCAAATCTTTATTTCCAAAAAACATGCAGCCAGCCCCTGGGGTCATGGTTTGCTGACTCCTACTTTGATATTCTATAGTGATTTATCCCACAGAAATTTTTGTTATCTGCTTTATATTTTAGTTATTAATTGACTAGTATAGTGTCTTATACATGATAAATAATTAAGAACTAATGAAATAAGAATGAAATTTTATGCATTTCATCTTTGGGAAAATGTACATCATTCTAATACTACTTAGAATATTTCTGCAGAAGTGTCTAACTTAACAACAGAGGTTAAAAAACTGAAGAAAAGTATTGGGAGGAATCAGTCTTAATAAAACATCAAATCAAGCCAAGAATAAAACTGAGTCATTGTGATGGTTTTAAAATATGTCTGCAAATTCTTTGATGTTCCCCCTTCCAAAAGATAGTCTTATTTCACTCTCAGTGTGGAGTGGACTTCATGACTCGCTTCTAATGAATAGGCTATGGCAGAATTAGCTGTGTGTGACTAGGTCATAATAGACATTGCAGCTTCTTCCTTGCTCACTCTCTCTCTTGGATTATTCACCGGGGGGGGGGGGGCGGGAACCTACTGCCATGAAGTCAGGCCATACAGAGGCCTACATAGCGAGAAACTGAGGCCTCCAGCTAACAGCCTTCTTGGAAATGGATTCCCTAGTCTCAGTCAAGACTTCAGATGACTGCAGCTTATGTCATATCTTGACTACAACCTCATGAAAAACTCTGAGCCAGAACTCAGAAAAATTCTGAGATAAGCACTAGTGAATTCTTGACTGACAGAAACTGTGAGATAAGTATTTATTGTTTTAAGCCACTGACTTTGGGGTAATCTGTTCTGCAGTAATAGATAACTAATACAATAATATAAAAGATTTCAACATTTGTTTTGAAATGAATTGAAAGGAACAGAAATGGAGGCCGTCCGTATTTTTCTTCTGAGGATCCATAGATTAAAAATATGAATAAATTATGCCCATTTCCACATACCCATAATTTGCATTTGAGCACTTTAAAATTGAACAAATAACTTTCTGCCCTTGACTCTCATTGGCATATGTGGCACTTAAGGTTTCATGGGTAAAAATTAGAACAAGTCATAGCGCCATAATCTGTCCTTTTAAACAGTGTTTCTTCAATAAGGAAGAGAAGGTTATAGGGCACCTTTGCCTAATACGTGTCTCTCTGCTGTGAGTTCTGTAACTCACAAAGCATTCCCAGCGCAAGGAATCTGCCTAGAGACAACTGGCTAGGACATAGACCTTGGGAGCATGTAAAACCTGCCAATATCTCCTCTCTGATACAGATGTGTTGAATTAGTCTGTTTTCTTTTAAAAACAAAGCAAAACTCATTTTATGAAATAGAGCAAAAAAAATTAAGTTTTGAATATAATTTCCTTCTATTTAGAAGAGTATTTTTCTATTGTAGATGAGTTTCTTTTATTTGGCAGATAGAACAAAAATTAGATTCTAAATAAAATAATTTTCAAACTATGTCCTCAAGCAATTATTGTGCCTCCTCCTTTTTGCTGTCAAACTTCTTAAAAGAATAAACTACACAGTTGTTTTCCACTTTCTCCTCACTTGTATTCTCTTTGGCAAAATTACATACAAACACACAAAAGGTACTGAAATTGTTCTTAAAGGTCACCGCCAACCTTCTAATTGCCAAATCTTATGACTGTCTCAATATTCATCCTTCTCAACCCTTCCACATAACACTGATGTCTTGCTATCTGAAACTTTTCCCTTCTTAAACTTTCCTTGCACATTCCTGATTCTCCTCTCTCCCTTTTGTTTTTCCTTCTATCTCTTGCTTCCAAAGAATTTTCATTAAAATTCTCTCCTGTTTTTCTTCTGTTATTACTGTATGTACTGCATCATTCTTATGATTTCAGGAATTGATTTTTCTATGGACCCACAAATTAATATTTCAGGATAGACTCTCTGATTGTCCCATGAGCCATAGTGTCAATTAAGAGCCATAATTGTCCCATGGCTTAATTCATCATCTCTCCTCTGACACTGGCTTCTCCCCTGAGCTACTGTTTCTTTGAGTCATGATACCATTGTCATAAGAGTCATTACACTTAAACTAGACTATTACAATAGCTTCTAACTGTTTACACCATTTTGTATCTTTCTCCCATTTCCACACATTGAACACAGTGTTGTTAAATTACTGTCCATTCAGTACAGATACGATTACATTCCTCCTTTACTCAAACCGACAATGATTCTTCAACAAACACAAATTTTTCTTCAAACACCACAAATACAAATACACTTGGCAGTCAAAGCCCTCAATAGTATATCACCATATCTATCCCAGCCTCTTTCCTACACATATCCTGTTTGCCAGACAATCTGGATTTGCTTTATGTTTGACATATGTTTCATCATTTGCTACCTCCCATTTTCTGTTCAGATCATTCCCTCTACGTTGAATACACTTTCACCATTTATCTTGTCAACAGTAGGCCGTACCTCAAATATTGTGTTCTCTGTAAAGCTTTTCCTTATGTTCTCAACCAGACATAATCTCTGCTGCCTTTGCATTATATAGGATTTTATTTTTCTTCTCTTAACTTACAGAAAATATGCTTTTCCTCATCCAACTTACTAGATTATGAACGCCTTATTATATTTCACTCATCTTTGTAACCTCTACCACTCTTAGCACAGAGCTTGTTACATGAACACATAAATATGTGTTTAATTTTATTTTCTTCAGATCATTTTGCACTTATTGAATAAGTTGATTTGCAATCGAAACCAGAGGTTGGTTCAGTGCACTTTATACCATCTTCATTTATAAAAAGATTTCTGTGAGACTAACTTTTGAATAAGCCAATTGAGATAGATTACAAAGTTCTTCAATTTTATGTCAACACATAGTTTAATTTAATGTATTTTTAGGAGAATATTAACAGCTATAACAAATAAAACTAAAAATTTTTGTAGGCTTAACTTGATAAGAAGTTGTTTTTGCTCATGTTAATAGTCCAGTGTGGGTATTACCAGGTAGCTCTTTCTGACAAAGTGACTGAGATGCCCGGCTTCCTTTTTTCTTATGGCTCCACCATCTCCTAGGGCCTTTAGTACATAGGTTAGAAGAAAGTGAAGGAAAATCACCTGTTTTTCAGGCAAACAAGTACCAGATTTCATCAATTCTAAAATGCAAGTTGCATCAGTCACATTAGGCTAAGTTTTGCTGCAGAAAGAAATACCCTCAAAATATCAGTGGCTTATGACAACAAGTTTGCTTGTTACTTGCACTCTGTCCGCTGTTGGTTGGCTGTGACTCTATCCATCTCTTCTGCATTCTGACACCTAGGCTTCAGGAGCAGCTCCTATCTGGGACATGGCTGACCTCAGGGTAGAAGGAAAAAAAGAAACTGGCTTAAAAAAAAAAAAGTGGCACATATCACTACCACACACACTCACTTTTATTTGGTCAAAGTAAGTTACATAGAGAAGCCAGATGTCAACAAGATGGAGGATTATATTTTTGCCATTGACACTGCAAGCCACATGGCCAAGGCTGACATCAGAAATGTAGGGATGTGTACTCTTTCAACAGAAAGGAGCAGTGAATATTTTTAACAATAATACAATTTTTTTCCATTTTAGTATTTGTAAAATTAGGATGTTTCTTATAATCAGTGGTGAATTAAATTACTTGGAAGAATCTTTTTCTCTTTAGAGATACAAAAGTAATAGTGCATCTTACAATCAATAACATCCTAGGAAATTTGAGAGGCCTCAACTCTAAATGTGTTCATCTGATTCACCTGTTAATTTCCAGATGTGTGGATAGTTTTCAGATTAAACAGTAATATAGATTTAAAGAGTAAGTAGATATAAAGCCTGTGTAGCTCAGATTCTTTACTACTGATCTAAACCTGTTTTAGAGTGCTTATTTTCAGTTCTGTAGTAGGAATAGCTATAAAAACATTAGAAAAAAATGAGTGAGAGAATTTTCAAAGAGGAGAAAACAGAGAAATAATTAATGTACTAGAGTAGAGAGCTTAGAAATATGCCATGTATAAAATGTTATAAGAATGGCACCACAGATTTTTTTGGATTTGACACCGAAAGCAAAGACAATAAAAGCAAAAATAAACAAGTGGAACTACATCAAACTCGAAAGCTTCTGCATAGCAAAGGAAATCATTAACAAAATGAAGAGGCAACCTAGTGAATGGAAGAAAATGTTTGCAAATCATATATCTGATAAGGAGCTAATATCCAAAATATATAAAGAACTCATACAGGGCTTCCCTGGTGGCACAGTGGTTGAGAATCTGCCTGCTAATGCAGGGGACACGGTTTCGAACCCTGGTCTGGGAGGATCCCACATGCCGCGGAGCAACTAGGCCCGTGAGCCACAACTACTGAGCCTGCGCGTCTGGAACCTGTGCTCCGCAACAAGAGAGGCCACGATAGTGAGAGGCCCGTGCACCGCGATGAAGAGTAGCCCCCACTTGCCACAACTAGAGGAAGCCCACGCACAGAAACGAAGACCCAATGCAGCCAAAATAAATTAATTAATTAATAAACTCCTACCCCCAACATCTTCTTTAAAAAAAAAAACGACCAAAAAAAAGCTCATTAGAATACAGCAATAATTGACAGAATCTATAGAAAACACACTGGGCTACTTGAAGGGGTAGTATAACATTATAAAAAAGAAAAAAACTCATACAACTGAATAGCAAAAAACAAGCAATTTGATTTAAAAATGAGCAGAGGGTCTGAATAGGTATTTCTCCAAATGTGATGTACGGATGGCCAACAGGCAAAGGAAAAGATGCTCAACATCAATAATCATCAGGGAAATGCAAATCAAAACCACAGTGAGATATCACCTCACACTTGCTAGGATGGCTGTTATAAAAGATAAGAAATAACAAATGTTGGCAAGAATGTGGAGAAAAGGGAACCCTCGTGCACAGTTGGTGAGAATGTAAACTGGTGCAGCCACTGTGGAAAACAATATGGAGGTTCCTCAAAAAATTAAAAATAGAACTACCATATGATTCCACTTCTAGGTATTTATCTGAAGAAAACAAAAGCATGAATTTGAAAATATATATGCACCCCCATGTTCACTGAAGCATTGTTTACAATAACCAAGATATGGAAACAACCTTTTTAAGTTTCCATCGATGGATGAATGGGTAAAGAAGATGTGGTTTATGCGTACAATGGAACACTACTCAACCATAAAAAGGGTACATCTTGCCATTTGTGGTAACATGGATGAGCCTTGAGGACATTATGCTAAGTGAAATAAGTCAAAGACAAATACCATACCATCTCACATATATGTGGAATCTAAAAAAAATATTTTTTAAACCAAGCTCATAGATACAGAGAATAGATTGATGGTTGCCAGAGGCAGGGGCTGAGGGGTGGGCAAAATAGGTGAAGGGAGTCAAAAGGTACAAATTTCCAGTTATAAAATAAGTAAGCCACGGGGATGTAATGTACAGCATAGAAGCTATAGTTAATAATACTGTATTGCCTATCTGAAAGTCGCCAAGAGAGTCAATCTTAAATGTTCTCATCACAAGAAAAAAATTCTGTAACTGTGTATGGTGATGAGGGATATTAACTAGACTTACTGTGGTGATCATTTCACAATATATACAAATATTGAATCATTATGCTGTACACCTAAAGCTAATATATTGTTGTGTGTCATTTATAGCTCGATATTTTTTTTTAAAAGATTGACACCACAAATTAATGGGAAAAGTAAATTTTAGTATGTATAGTATTTGGAAAACTGGGTCACTATGTGGAAAAAATTTAGTTGGATCTCTATCTCACCCCTGGTGAAAAAGATGGACTCCAGATGGATTAAAGACCTACCTTAAAAAGTTAACTCTAGGGCTTCCCTGGTGGCTCAGTGGTTGAGAGTCCGCCTGCCGATGCAGGGGACACGGGTTCGTGTCCCGGTCCGGGAAGATCCCACATGCCGCCGAGTGGCTGGGCCCGTGAGCCATGGCCGCTGAACCTGCGTGTCCGGAGCCTGTGCTCTGCAACGGAAGAGGCCACAACAGTGAGAGGCCCGCGTACCACAAAAAAAAAAAAAAAAAAAGTTAACACTAATAGAAAAGAATGCCTATTACCTAATGACGTAAAGGTAGAGGAAGACTTCTTAAACAAGATCCAGAAAATACAAGTCATAAGGCAAAAAATGGTTGGATGTGGCTACGTCAAAATTAAGGATTTCTATCAATGAAGGATGTCAAAATAATCTCACAGGTGATGAATCACAAGAAGGAATTTATAACATCTAAAACCAGCAAGGAGTTTATACCTTGAATGAATAAGAATTCCAGAAAATTATCACAAAAAAATATAGGCAACCTCAGGAACAAAATTTGGACAAAAGATATGGATAGAAATTGCACAAAAATTGCATTCTTTTTGTAGTAGGTCTTTGAAATCTAGTGTGCCTTTTACATTTAAGTACATGTCAATTTGGACTAGCCACATTTCAAGTGTTCAATAGCCACTTACACTCATCTACCTTAGAAAGCTTCTTAACTCATCTGCCTCATCTGTTAAAGGGGAATCATGATAATACTACCAAATACAGTTGTTGTGAGGATTAAATCAGACACACAGGAAGTATTTAACGTATGTTAATGTATACATAGTCACCAGATAGAATGATAGATAGATATGGATGAGGATATAGATATTGGGTTGGCCAAAAAGTTCGTTTGGGTTTTTCTGTAAGATCTTACGTAAGAGCAGGAAAAACACGAACAAACTTTTTGGCCAACCCAATTTTTGTGGATAAAATCATGCCCCATACATTAACTTCAGGTAGCTTCAACACAGCAAACCATTTTTTCATGATTCAGGTACCTTCTATATGCTAATATGTAATATTATCTAATCTAAATAGTGTCTTTGCTTGGTAGCTATTGCAAAAGAAAATGTTTCATACATTTTTAAATAAAAGTAGAAAATAACTTCATAATTGAAGACAGTCAGGGAGAAGGATTATACTCTCGTTGTAAAGCTTGTTCTGCGTTACCATTTTTGCTTTCTACACTGCTTGAAGTAGAATCCATAGAGACAAAGGTAGAGGCACCCTGAGCGTTGTTCATTCTGAAACAGTGGTACTGATTGCCTTCTTTCACTTCTTCTGCGAAATTCATTCTTTACTTCAAGCTATTTTCTCCACCTAGAACTCTCTTCCTCCTTTCTGCGTTCGGCTGGCTGGCCTCTTTTTATTCTTCAGCTTTCAGTTTAAATGTCAGGTCTCAGATTTACCCTGACCATCTTTCCTAAAATAGGTCTTGTCTTTTATTCCCCACCTCAGCATCACAGTTTCCTTTGTGAACCTGTATCATAATTTATAAATGTTCACTTTCTAATTTAGTTGTTCTTGTTTCTGTTACAAGACTTTTTGCCTCATCAGGGCAGGGCCTAGATCTCCTTTTGCTTCCTAATGAAATCTCAGCAAGCAGCATAGTGCATGGCACAAAGTAGGCACCAAATATTTTTGAATGAATTAACGAGTGGGTATGTGCTATTCCCTCATGTGTTGAGGAGCTTTCAAAGAAGGAAGTCACAGAAATGATTTCTTAAGCTAGTGTATCCACATCAAGAATCTACAAAAACAGCAGGAGTTTTTATGACATCCACTGGACTGTAAGTTCTACAAGGATAGGGACTATGTTTGAATTTGAAACTCAGTGCCTCCCAGCAGCCAGCCTATCACATATTAGACATTCATATATATTTGTTGATTAACTGAATAATTCTGATGTGAAGTCTTAGGCCGGATGCCTATACCAGGAGGAATTTTACTCTAAGATAAAATTTAGGATGAGTTAGAAAGAAACATCATGTTTATAGGTGATTTAAAACCAGGATGCTATAATAGTAATACAATATATGTGTATTTTCTGTTATATTTTTTCCTAAAAGGGACCTGTCGGTTCACCTGGAGAAGTTGGAATGACTGGAAGCACTGGTGAAAAGGTAATTTCTTTCATTGTTTTGTTTAATAGTAAGGATTCTAAGCTAAACTCAAAGGAGAGACAGTCATATGATATTTTATGAATTAGAAATTAGAAATTACTCATAACTTAATATGCATTACCTGTACTGAATCTCTTAAATATATTGAAATATAGCTGATAGCATGTATGTTTCTAATTTTTAAAAGGCAGAGTACTCTTTTGGCTATAATGATGTGCTCTGAAGAGAAAAGATGAAATTGATGGTCTAGGCTTATGACTAGAAAATATTTAAATCTACTTATGAGAACAAGCTCCTAAAGGAAACAGTTTTGAAAGTGAAGAATAAGTTATCACTTTCCCTAATCCAAGTTTCAGTCACAAACTCTTTATATCCTCTTGGAATTCAGTATGAAGTTTTTCAAAGATCTTTTTGGCTATTGTGATGGAAACTGTAATTTGCTTAAGAATTTCCTAGAAATCATTATCTTGGGAGTGATTTTCCATATTGAATTTCAAATCTAGGAAAGTCTTTTTTTAAAAAAAAATAAGTAATTCTTTATTTGAAACCAGCAAGGGCATTTTCTTGATTTTTTTTAATAGAATCTTATAATGAGCTAGTAGGTAATAAACCAAAAACTTCAAGTCTTTGACTGAAACCTGACTTGCTGACTATAAAGCAGAAGCATGATAGTCTAATATGCAAGGCTACTGTTTGTGAATAATTAAGTAGAGCCAGGATTAGAAGTAAATTAGATAATATTCCAGTTATTTCCATCTGAAATTTTTAATTTAAGTCAAACTCAACATATTGGCTTGGCCCAAAGTTTCCTTCAGTTTTTAAGTAAAAAATAAAAGACACATTTTTCATTTTCACCAAGAACTTCATTGAACAACGTATTCACTGTTTTGTTCCACTACCTTCTCCCATTTTTCTGGCAACTTCATAATTCCATCTTCCCAAAACTTTTTATCTTTTTTGAGCAAAGAACTGTTCCAGGTGCCTTTTACAGTCTTCCAGGGAAGGTGCAATGTCTGGTGAATATGGCGGATGAATCAGAACTTCCCAGCCAAGTTGTAACAGTTTTTATTTCTTGTCATCAGAGAAACGTGTGGTCTTGCGTTATCCTGATGGAATATAATGAGTTTTCTGTTGACTAATTTCAGACACTTTTTATCCAGTGCTGCTTTCAGTTGGTCTAACTGGGAGCAGTACTTGTTGGAATTAATCGTTTGGTTTTCTGGAAGGAGCTCATAATAGAGGACTCCCTTCCAATCTCACCATATGTACAGCGTCAACTTCTTTGGATGAGACTGGCCTTTGGTGTGGTTGGTGGTGGTTCATTTCACTTGCCCCACCATCTCTTCCGTTCCACATTATTGTACAGTTTCCACTTTTCATCGCCCATCACAATTTGTTTTAAAAACGGAACATTTTTATTATGTTTTACTAGAGAATCACATGCAGAAATATGGCCAAGAAGGTTTTTTGTGCTTAAATTATGTGAAACCCAAACATCAAAGCAATTAGTATAACGAAGCTGGTGGAAATGATTTTCAACGCTTGATTTGGATATTGTGCTATAACGTTGATTGTTCTCAATTAATGTCTTGATTTGATTGCTATCAACTTCAACTGGACTACCCAACTGTGGAGCATCGTCCAGCAAGAAACCTCTAGCACAAAACTTTGCAAACCACTTTTGAGACGTTTGATCAGTCACAGCACCTTCTCCATACACTGCACAAATCATGTTTTTGCATTTCAGTTGCGTTTTTACCTTTCTTGAAAGAATAAAGCATAATATGCAGAAAAATGTTGCTTTTTTCTTCCATCTTCAGTATTAAGATGGCTACACAAAAATTCACCAATTTTGATAATATTTTTAAATGCACGCTGATATGACAGCTCTCATAATACAATCTAACAAAATTGTTTCGAAAGAAGTTAAAGACAACTAAGTGCTACTAGAGCCATCTTACAGAAAAAAACAAACCTTTTGGCCAACCCAGTATTTAAAATTCATCATTTTTTTCCCACATCCAAACTGGTCTCTTCACAATTATCTCATTTCTATTAGTATGCCTTATACCTATCTCTATTCTTCCAGTCTTCCAGAATAGATAGAGTGCACCCATCTTTGCATTTTCCTTTTCCTCCATCCTCTATGCCTAATCTTTTAGCAGGTCTTAGAGTTTTTTCTTTACAATTTGTCCTTTCTAATAGTCGATCCAAAGCTACCGCCTCAGATGTACTCTTATTAGTTTATCTTAAATTTACCCTCTATCATATTTACGCTACCCTTTCCCTATCTTTTAATCCAGCCTACATACTATAAGCAGAAGACTAATTCTGATGGGTCATGATAAAGCATTTTGAAGAACCTTCATTAGCCTCCCTATTGTTGAAGTCTGTTAAACGGCTCTACTTTGCTATCAAGATACTATGTGATTTTGACTTAATCAGTTCATCCAACAAATTTTCTAATATTCTCCAGTATAAACCTTTCTTGCTCCCCATCTCATATTTCATACTTGTCCCTATTCTTATTCTTACTGTTTTCTTGGTTTAGAGTATCCTCTCCCCTTCCCTCTATTTATTCAAAGCCAAACTACACTACTCAATTAAATTCCTATCTCCTCTGTAAAGTCTTTCCAGATTATTCTAATCCTTCCTGATTTCTTCCCTTCCTGGGCTTAGAAATAAGTACCACATGATTTAAAATTTCACTGTCCTTTAATTGATTCATCTTTGTTAATGTCATGTTTTCAATTACTTGAGGGTAGAGTCTAAGTCAAATATCTGTTATATCTCTCCAACTCTCACTTAGTACATTAAAAGTGATTGATATATACTTGTTGTTTTTTTATTAACAATACAACAAATATAAAATGACATCAGTTCAAAAAATTTAGATGGTTTTGTACTTTTTTCATTCTGGTTTAGTTACTTCTGTATTAGGTTAAATTTTCTACACTAACATGTTGAAAAGTCTTGGAATTTTAACATAAATCAGTTTAGACCTTTAATCTGCTGTGGCATGTGTGATTATCATGATTATGCTTAATTGTGATGGACAGATTACAGAAATAAAATTTTGTTCAATGGTTATACACTTAATTTTTACAATATGCTTTCATACTTTTACAGTTCTTATATTTCATATGTCTCAAAATTATAAGAATTTCTACTTGCAAAACTAGAATACGATGCATGCTCAATTTTAAATGTTGATTATTCATAATTTCTGATTGCATCATTTTAATAAGACTTTTTAGTATTTTATCTCTTAAAAAGTATCTTGAGGATTTTTATTAAAAGTCTAGCAACTTTAAAAAGGCAAAATTTGTAAATTTAAAAATTACTGAAAATTAGGATGAGTTTCCTGTCTAGGCTTAGCTCATTCATGACTAATTAACATGCCTCAATGTTTTTCTTTTGTCTTTGTTTTAAAAGGGAGAACGTGGAAATCCAGGGCCACTAGGTCCCCAGGGGGAAAAGGGTGTTACGGTAAGAGCTCAGTGATTTGAAAGATATGTGTCCAAAGAACATAATAAAGTTAAGGCATTCCAGAGGTGGAATTGCCTTGAATGAAGTTTAAGGAAGTGAAAAATGCTATTTTGTAGTAAATTTCCATTCGAATTTTCTTCTTCTCTAAACAGTTTACCATTCAGAATGCTGATTGGCACTGAAAAGCATGCAAATCACATGGCTAGGTCTAATGAGCCTATAGTTTTAAGAGAAGAATTAAACCATCCTAAGTTAGCTTAAGTGGATGAAGAAGAAAATTCAATTAGGATTCTACTTTTTTTTTTTATAGCTTATAGTTTATATGGCACATATCATCATTGCCACTTTTCCATGAGTTTGTGGTCACATTGTAATTATTTGATATGTGGAAGAGCAGAATGCAGAATTCATCTTACATTCTTTTATCTTTAAGATAGTACTAGCTGATAAATTTTATATCTAGATAGCAGTTTTTTCATTTCTTAAAGTTTCTAAATGTGATAGAAATGAACAATTATTTTCTATTAAAGAATCTTGCTTTCAGAAAATATCTTGTGATGGATCTGGTGTACCTAATGCTGTCTACAAATTCATTGTACATAAATTTTTGCTCAGTTTTAACTTCTGTATTATGAGTAGAGCACTGTAAGATTATTTTTTTACCTATCTCCAATTGCTGTCAACAAGGAAGTTTAATATACCCATAAGGCTAATTAATTTCACGAATTATTGACTCCTAAGGCATTCTCCGAATCATTTGAATATGGTTAAACCACAAAGGGTGTGTTCCTTCTGAAATTTGACAGGCTAAAGTATTTGTACACATTCACATTTCTTTTATTTTTTAACATCTTAATTGGAGTATAATTGCTTTACAATGGTGTGTTAGTTTCTGATTTATAACAAAGTGAATCAGCTATACATATACATATATCCCCATATGCCCTCCCTCTTGTGTCTCCCTCCCAGATTCCCTATCCCACCCCTCTAGGTGGACACAAAGCACCGAGCTGATCTCCCTGTGCTATGCGGCTGCTTCCCACTAGCTAGCTATTTTACATTTGGTGGTATATATAAATCTATGCCACTCTCTCACTTAGTCCCAGCTTACCCTTCCCCCCCCCCCCCCCGTGTCCTCAAGTACATTCTTTACATCTGCATCTTTATTCCTGTCCTGCCCCTAGGTTCTTCAGAACCATTTTTTTTTTTAAGATTCCATATATATGTGTTAGCGTATGGTTTGTGATTTTTTTCTTTTTGACATACTTCACTCTGTATGACAGACTCTAGGTCCATCCACCTCACTGCAAATAACTCAATTTCATTTCTTTTTATGGCTGAGTGATATTCCATTATATATATGTGCCACATGTTCTTTATCCATTCATCTGTCGATGGACACTTAGGTTGCTTCCATGTCCTGGTTATTGTAAATAGTGCAGCAGTGAACATTGTGGTACATGACTCTGTTTGAATTATGGTTTTCTCAGGGTATATGCGCAGTAGAGGGATTGCTGGGTCGTATGGTAGTTCTATTTGTAGTTTTTTAAGGAACCTCCATACTGTTCTCCATAGTGGCTGTACCAATTTACATTCCCACCAACAGTGCAAGAGGGTTCCCTTTTCTCCACACCCTCTCCAGCATTTATTGTTTCTAGATTTTTTGATGATGGCCATTCTGACCTGTGTGAGGTGATAGCTCATTGTAGTTTTGATTTGCGTTTCTCTAATGATTAGTGATGTTGAGCATCTTTTCATGTGCCGCTTGGCCATCTGTATGTCTTCTTTGGAGAAATGTCTGTTTAGGTCTTCTGCCCATTTTTGTATTGGGTTGTTTGTTTTTTGGATATTGAGCTGCATGTGCTGCTTATAAATTTTGGAGATTAATCCTTTGTCAGTTGCTTCATTTGCAAATATTTTCTCCTATTCTGAGGGTTGTCTTTTCGTCTTCCTTTTCTGTGCAAAAGCTTTGAAGTTTCATTAGGTCCTATTTGTTTATTTTTGTTCTTATTTCCATTTCTCTAGGAGGTGGGTCAGAAAGGATCTTGCTGTGATTTATGTCATAGAGTGTTCTGCCTATGTTTTCCTCTAACAGTTTTATAGTGTCTGGCCTTACATTTAGGTCTTTAATCCATTTTGAGTTTATTTTTATGTATGGTGTTAGGGAATGTTCTAATTTCATTCTTTTCCATGTAGCTGTCCAGTTTTCCCAGCACCATTAATTGAAGAGGCTGTCTTTTCTCTATTGTATATTCTTGCCTCCTTTATCAAAAATAAGGTGATCATATGTGTGTGGGTTTACCTCTGGGCTTTCTATCCTGTTCCAGTGATCTATATTTTCGTTTTTGTGCCAGTACCATACTGTCTTGATTACTGTAGCTTTGTAGTATACTCAGAAGTCCGGGAGCCTGATTCCTCCAGCTCCATTTTTCTTTCTCAAGATTCCTTTGGCTATTCGGGGTCTTTTGTGTTTCCATACAAATTGTGAAATTTTTTGTTCTGGTTCTGTAAAAAATGCCATTGGTAGTTTGATAGGCATTGCACTGAATCTGTAGACTGCTTTGGGTAGTATAGTCATTTTCACAATGCTGATTCTTCCAATCCAAGAACATGGTATATCTCTCCGTCAGTTTGTATCATCTTTAATTTTTTTCATCAGGGTCTTATAGTTTTCTGCATGCAGGTCTTTTGTCTCCTTAGGTAGGTTTATTCCTAGGTATTTTATTCTTTTTGTTGCAAGGGTAAATGGGAGTGTTTCCTTATTTTCTCTTTCAGATTTTTCATCATTAGTGTATAGGAATGCCAGAGATTTCTGTGCATTAATTTTGTATCCTGCAACTTTACCAAATGCATTGATTAGCTCTAGTAGTTTTCTGGTAGCATCTTTAGGATTCTCTATGTATAGTTTCATGTCATCTGCAAACAGTGACAGCTCAACTTCTTCTTTTCTGATTTGGATTCCTTTTATTTCTTTTTCTTCTCTGATTGCTAAGGCTAAGACTTCCAAAACTATGTTGAATAATAGTGGTGAGAGTGGACACCCTTGTCTTTTTCCTGATCTTAGAGGAAATGGTTTCAGTTTTTCACCACTGAGAATGATGCTGGCTGTGGGTTTGTCATATATGGCCTTTATTATGTTGAGGTAAGTTCCCTCTGTGCCTACTCTCTGGAGGGTTTTTACCATAAATGGGTGTTGAATTTTTTTGAAAGCTTTTTCTGCATCTATTGAGATGATCTTATGTTTTTTCTCCTTCAATTTGTTAATATGGTTTATCACATTGATTGATTTATGTATATTGAAGACTCCTTGCATTCCTGGGATAAACCCCACTTGATCATGATGTATGATCCTTTTCATGTGCTGTTGGATTCTGTTTGCTTGTATTATGTTGAGGATTTTTGCATCCATGTTCATCAGTGATATTGGCCTGTAGTTTTCTTTCTTTGTGACATCCTTATCTGATTTTGGTATCAGGGTGATGGTGGCCTTGTTTAATGAGTTTGGGAGTGCTCCTCCCCCTGCTATATTTTGGAAGAGTTTGAGAAGGGTAGGTGTTAGCTCTTTACTAAATGTTTGATAGAATTCGCCTGTGAAGCCATCTGGTCCTGGGCTTTTGTTTGTTGGAAGATTTTTAATCACAGTCTCAATTTCAGTGCTTGTGATTAGTCTGTTTATATTTTCTATTTCTTCCTGGTTCAGTCTCAGATGGTTGTGCTTTTCTAAGAATTTGTTCACTTCTTCCAAGTTGTCCATTTTATTTGCATATAGTTGCTTGTAGTAATCTCTCATGATCCTTTGTATTTCTGCAGTGTCCATTGTTACTTCTCATTTTTCATTTCTTATTCTATTGATTTGAGCTTTCTCCCTTTTTTTCTTGATCAGTCTGGCTAATGGTTTATCAATTTTGCTTATATTTTCAAAGAACCAGCTTTTAGTTTTATTGATCTTTGCTATTGTTTCCTTAATTTCTTTTTCATTTATTTCTGAACTGATCTTTATGATTTCTTTCCTTTTGCTAACTTTGGGGTTTTTTTGCTCTTCTTTCTCTAATTGCTTTAGGTGTAAGGTGAGGTTGTTTATTTTAGATGTTTCTTGTTTCTAGAGGTAGGATTGTATTGCTATAAACTTCCCTCTTAGAACTGCTTTTGCTGATTCCTATAGGTTTTGGGTCATTGCGTTTTCATTGTCATTTGTTTCTAGGTATTTTTTGACTTGCTCTTTGATTTCTTCAGTGATCTGTTGGTTATTTAGTAGCATATTGTTTAGCCTCCATGTGTTTGTATTTTTCACAGATTTTTTCCTGTAATTGATATCTAGTCTCATAACATTGTGGTCAGAAAAGATACTTGACAAGGATTTCAATTTTCTTAAATTTGCTGAGGCTTGATTTGTGACCCAAGATATGATCTATCCTGGAGAATGTTCCATGAGCACTTGAGAAGAAAGTGCATTTTGTTGTTTTTGGACGGAATGTCCTATAAATATCAATTAAGTCCATCTTGTTTAATGTGTCATTTAAAGCTTGTGTTTCCTTATTTACTTTCATTTTGGATGATCTGTCAATTGGTGAAACGGGTGTTAAAGTCCCCTACTATGATTGTGTTAATGTTGATTTCCCCTTTTATGGCTGTTAGCATTTGCCTTTTGTATTGAGTTGCTCCTATGTTGGGTGCATAAATTTTTACAATTGTTATATCTTCTTCTTGGATTGATCCCTTGATCGTTACATAGTGTCCTTCTTTGTCTCTTGTAGTAGTCTTTATTTTAAAGTCTATTTTGTTTGATATGAGTATTGCTATTCCAGCTTTCTTTTGATTTCCATTTGTATGGAATATCTTTTTCCATCCCCTCACTTTCAGTCTGTCTGTGTTACTAGGTCTGAAGTGAGTCTCTCTTAGACAGCGTATATATGGTTCTTGTTTTTGGATCCATTCAGCCAGTCTGTGTCTTTTGGTTGGAGGATTTAATCCATTACATTTAAGGTCGTTGTCGATATTTATATTCCTATTACCATTTTCTTTATTGTTTTGGGTTTGTTATTGTAGGTCTTTTCCTTCTCTTGTGTTTCATGCCTACAGAAGTTCCTTTAGAATTTGTGGTAGAGCTGGTTTCGTGGTGCTGAATTCTGTTAGCTTTTGCTTGTCTGTAAAGGTTTTAATTTCTCTGTCGAATCTGATTGAGATCCTTGCTGAGTAGAGTAGATCTTGGCTGTAGGTTTTTCCCTTTCATCACTTTAAATATGTCCTGCCACTCCCTTCTGTCTTGCAGAGTTCTTCTGAAAGATCAGCTGTTAACCTAATGGGGATTCCCTTGTATGTTATTTGTTGCTTTTCCCTTGCTGCTTTTAATTTTTTTTCTTTGTATTTAATTTTTGATAATTTAGTTAATATGTGTATTGGCATGTTTATCCTAGGATTAGTCCTGTATGGGACTCTGTACTTCCTGGACTTGATTGACTATTTCTTTTCCCATATTAGGGAATTTTTCAACTATAATCTCGTCAAATATTCTCTCAGTCCCTTTCTTTTTCTCTTCTTACACTCCTATAATTCGAATATTGGTGCATTTAATGTTGTCCCAGAGGTCTCTGAGACTGTCCTCAGTTCTTTTCATTCTTTTTTCTTTATTCTGCTCTGCAGTATTTCTGTCCACTATTTTATCTTCCAAGTCATTTATCCATTTTTCTGCCTGAGTTATTCTCCTATTGGTTCCTTCTAGAGAATTTTTAATTTATTTATTGTGTTGATCATCATTGTTTGTTTGCTCTTTAGTTCTTCTAGGTCCTTGTTAAATGTTTCTTGTATTTTCTCCATTCTATTTCCAAGATTTTGGATCATCTTTACTATCATTACTCTGATTTCTTTTTCAGGTAGATTGCCTGTTTCCTCTTCATTTGTTTGGTCTGTTGGGTTTTTACCTTGCTCCTTCACCTGCTGTGTGTTTCTGTCTTCTCATTTTGCTTAACTCTCTGCGTTTGGGGTCTCCTTTTCGCAGGCTGCAGGTTTGTAGTTCCCGTTGTTTTTGGTGTCTGCCCCCAGTGGCTAAGGTTGGTTCAGTGGTTTGTGTAGGCTTCCTGGTGGAGGGGACTAGTGCCTGTGTTCTGGTGAATGAGGCTGGATCTTGTCTTTCTGGTGGGCAGGACCATATCCGGTGGTGTGTTTTGGGGTGTCTGTGACCTTATTATGATTTTAAGCAGTCTCTCTGCCAGTGGGTGGGGTTATGTTCCTGCCTTGCTAGTTGTTTGGCATAGGGAGTCCAGCACCGTAGCTTGCTGGTCCTTGAGTGAAGCTGGGTCTTAGCATTGAGATGGAGATCTCTGGGAGAGCTTTTGCCATTCGATATTACATGGAGCCGGGTGGTCTCTGGTCTACCAATGTCCTGAACTCTGCTCTCCCACCTCAGAGGCACAGCCCTGACACCCGGCCAGAGCACGAAGACCCAGTCAGCCACACGGCTGCTGGTCTTCGAGTCCCCCCGGAGAGGCCCACATTTCTTAATTATTGAATTCCCTGACATCTGAAAATGATATGGCTTCACAATCTGTATAACATAATATACATCTATTCATAGCATAACACAGCCTACAGAGATGTGAGATGAATATTCTCTTCTTAGTAGGTTATAATATGTGATTCTGGCTAGCAAATTTCATTTCTAGGCAAAGAGTTTCTAATAAAAATGTACCCATCTTCTATGTAAACATTTTTTATTTCTGTTGTCTATCTCTGGAACATTTCCTGTGGCCTCTTACTTCTTGGATAGTAGAGGGAGATCTTATCACATTATCATTTTTAATTACTATTTATAATTTACTTGTTTGTCTTCAATGAAAATAATTAGATGTGATGGAGAATTTATGTCTTTTATATTTTTGCTTAAATTATAGGGATATCCAGGTCCTCCTGGGGCTCCAGGAGCCATGGGTCCACTGGGATTACCTGTAAGTATAGAAAAGACTTCTCTTCCCAGTCAATGCAAAACACTCTAGAATATATCATGGTATCTTGAACCTCCTCACTTCTACTTGCTCTATTATTTACTGCTCACTTCTAATAGTATAGCTATGCAACCTAAAATAAAAAATATCTAAACTTTCTTTTGAATAACCACATATAAGAAAACAGAGTCAGTAATCAAGCTTAGACCTATTGGACAAACAAATCACAAGCACAATTTCCAACATGTTGTTCTTAGAAATTTCCACATATTCTCAAACTGATAAAATTCATGGAAAATATACCTTTATTCAAAAACTGAGTTTTGAAAAACTCCATTTGTGGTTACAGAAAGATAGTGAAGCCTTGTCTCTACAGAGAAAGTTTGCTTATTAAAATTTGAGAGTTATTGTGAACTTAAATGTGAAGAATATCAGCCTTTGTGATCCCCTAAGCAGAACTATTATCAGAAATGTTTTATGCTGTTTTGTGAAGCTTCTGTTTTGAAGATATGCCCAATCTTCCAGCATACTGATAGATGTGTCATTGACTTCTAAAATGAGGAAGACTGATCTAGGGAACAGTTGCCAATCTTTTTACTCATGTAAGATAAGAAATAGATTTGAGATCCTGTGAAAGTTCACTGTTTTTATCTACCTGTGTTATATAGATAAATAAATTTTGTCTTCTAAACACTGGAGAACATTGGGTATAAAAATAATTCATTGTACTCGACTTAGTAACAAATAACAACTTAACCTTCTTTTAAGGCTATTTTTTTGTGGCATGTAAATTTGGAAAATTTTGTGGCATTTTTCATGGTAACAGAAAAAAATCTATTTTTATGTGATGGGATTATCATAAGTATCTAGAGTAATGAGAAAGAAATCTTGCAGAAGTAGCCATTGCTTCTTTGATGGACCAGGCATATTAGACTGGTCAGACTGGCTAAGTGGGTGTCTCTCTTATGTGTTGTGTCTCCCACCACCGTATGTGCTCATCCTAAAAACTATGTGGTCAGTGAATATTAAATACTTCCCATTCTTTTTCAGGGTGTAAACACTTAGAAATTAAATTTCTCCAAATAGTAGACTATGTCAGAAGCAGAATATTGGGGGAGGGTAGTATGGTATTTGTTTAATAATTAAAGCATATTTTTAAAGGAGACTAATCAATTTTATTTTAAGAATTCCCAAGGAGAATTACATATCATAAGAAAGGTTGTAACTACTGTTCTCATAACATTCCTGTTAATTCTATAACTGATTTTTAAATTTTCAACATGTAGGGTCCTGTGGGGGCAAGAGGACCACCTGGGAGTCCAGGTCCTAAAGGACGAAGAGTAAGTTATCTAATCAAGGAAGTGCATTAACCTTTTAAAAAATGGTGTCATAAATAGTGATGCGTTCAGCAAAAATAGCTCTATATCTTCTAGATCATGCTTAGAGGTTGTTGGGTTTTTTCTTGTTTTCATTATATTAGATGACCTACCTACATTAATTTAAAGGTAATTCATAATCATTTGTATTTATAAAACCATACTTTTCCATTTTGTGTTTTAGAAATTTCACTTATTGACAAAGAATTCTTCTTTCTTATTACCAACTTCCAGTTTCATTCTTTGGGGGAATTGTGAACACAAAGATGTTTAAATTATTCTTCTACTCACAAGAGACTTCTATAGCAAGGGATAGTAACAGCATGACAGAATAAGAGTGATAAGAAGCAGAATAAGAATACACAGGATGACTAAGAGTTTATTCACTGTAAATAAGAGATAATATGTCATCATTGTCTAATAATTATGCATAAGAATTAAATTAAAACCATTCACTCTTTAAGTCTTTTAAACATTAAATCCTTTTTTTTTCTTTAAAGAAATAAGAACTACCATTTATTGCATGCCTGTCACGTGCCAGGCACTTTTACATATACCATCTAACCTAATACTCAAAACCACTCTAGGAAGGAGAGGCATTTATCTCAGATATCACAGTCGAGGAAAACGGGGCTCAGAGAGTTTAAGTATATGAACTGTAGACACGCAGGTCTATGGCACAACCAGGATTCAAACCTTAGTGTGTCTGATTCCAAACCGTATGCTTATTCAATACCCCTATTGAATTTTAGAGTATTTTTCCTTGATTAATTTGAATATGTGGGCTTTAAGAACTCTGTTTTCTCCCTTGGCTTTACCTTGACTTTTACAGCTAGTGAAGAAAATATTATAAAATTCTAAAAGCATGGCCTCCAAATAACAAAGTTTTTTTTTTTTTTTTTTTAAACTGCCGTTTTCCAGTTGGCAAATGGGAGAAAAAGGCTCAGTTTAAAGTAACAACTTTAGGAATTCACTGGCAGTCCAGTGGTTAGGATTTGGTGCTATCACTGCCGTGGCCCAGGTTCAATCCCTGGTCAGGGAACTAAGATCCTGCAAGCTGAGCAGCATGGCCAAAAGAAAGAAAAGAAAAGAAAAGAAAATAGGCAAAATAAATAAATAACGACTTTAATTTCATGTGCTGTGTTTTAGGTGAAGATTAAAGAAAGAGCAAATTTTTCTGTATTGTCATTTCTTTTCTGAAAAACAGTTTTCCTTTCTGGCTTATGGATTTACAGTCTATAAATAATCCTGATGGCCACATCTATTTTAGCCCAAATGAGATTTAAAATAATAAAATAAAAACTCATGGAAGATGATCTGTACTCTGTCATTTTAGTGGTCTGTACCCTGCCAGCATTCAGTACTTGGTTAGGTCAAATGTGTTTATTCAACTTTGTATTACTCATAGTGGGAAAGTTCAACGAGTTTTGTGAAAGATTTAAAAAAACAGAAATACTTACTTTGGTTAGCTAAGTAATTGAGGTCTTATTGATTATCCAGGCATAAGCCATGAACCTAAGCAAGATATGTTTCTGAACCACTTGTACTGTCTGATAAGTCATATGGAAAGTTCATATTCTCTGCAGTTTTCTAACCTCCCTGTGATCCTTGGGCAAATTATTACTCTTTTCTGATTTGACACTTTGTTTTCAATTCTCACCTCTTCAAGTGTCTATTTTCCTCTCATCCTCCAAATACGTTTTACTGATTTGTTCCCAAATGGCTTCTCATAATTATTTAAAGTTCACCAGTATTTTCTAAACAAGGTCTTTTTGTTTAGAAATAAGGGCTTTGTTTAATGCAAAAGTGCTTCCTTTATAGGAGAATATTTCAAATAATCAGTGAACATTGGGAATATCAAAAAGAACTAAAGACCAGAATATTTGGGAAAGAATATAGTATTATGAAGTTCCATTCTAATTATCACCTAATATCTTCTTCTCCCATCAATCCATTCTCCAATCTATTCTCCACTATAGATGTGATCATAATAAATATCCTTTCAAATATTTTTCACTCACAAAAAATGAGAATATATGTCCAGCCCACAGGGATAAATGAAAAAAGTATCTGGCTGGGAATTCCTGTGCCCCAGCCCTTCCTTGCTACCCCAAAGGCTGAGGGAGTCAGTATTTCCAGCACACCTGTAACACTTTATGACACACAACTGTGTCACAGTACATTGGAGGGGAAGCTAGGCACATTTGCACTAGGAGGCCACACAAAGAACTCTCATTATGAAACTAGTGCTTGTGTGCCCTTGCTGTTCTGCCTGTGATTTGTACTATTATCATAGGTGAACATGCAAACATCATGAATGGTAGGACCACAACCCAAGGAGTCTGCCTGGCCTTCTGCTTCTCTCCTATCCATCCATCTGCCATTCATTTATGTAACATTCACTGATATAATACCATCTGTCAAACACTCTTTTACTATCATGGAGGATTCAAGGTTAACTTTTGCTTAGATCTAAACCACATGGATTTTACGGTTTAATGACTTACAGTCCAGTGGCTTTTAAAGTATCATACAATATTGACAGAGAATAGCAAAAGCTCAGACAAGCAACAATACCTGCCATCTCAGGAAATAACCTAAGCAACTTAGTATTATGAAAATTTTTCTAACTAGTTTTATGAAGATTGTGTAATCCTGCCCCTTATGTAACTGAAAAAAATAAGAGGATTGGCTGAAAATATTCATGTAGTTTGAGATTGTTTGATGAGAGCTACCCACATGTCACTTTAGAGAGCCTTCTCAGACCCTGATCTAAAGTGGGGCCCCCCACCTTGGACTCCTTCTAGTCCCTTAACCTCCTTTATTTTTCTTCATTACACTTGACTACCTATAGTCATTTTATATTTTAATTTTATATATCTATTTGCTTGATTATAAATTCAGGGATTTGTCTCTTCTCCCTACTGTATCCTCTGGGCCTAAAACAATACCTGTAGCCAACTTTTAACTTTTCCAAAAGAGGATAAAGAAAAGATTAGATTTTTTTTTTTAAACTTAACCAGAATACATTCTTCAAGAGCTTTATAGGTAGAGATTTTAAGGCAGGTATTAGAAAAAATAACTTTATACCCAATTAGGTACCTATTATAATATTGCTTGTATAATTTTCTTATAGCTTGTCCTGAAGCTTGTTATGTCTCAGGAGTCAAAGAATAACTCCAGGGATAACTTCTACAGCCAGCATCAAAGTGAAGCTTGCAGATATTGATGAAGCTAAGCTTTTAGCTAATTAACCAACCCTTAACTGAAGCACAGAGAAAACCAAACTTTCCTAGAGTTCTGCCAGCCTTAACCTCTTTAACTAGCAACCTCAGGCTTTATAGCCTTTAATTAAATATAATTGTTGTACTTAGACATTTTTTTTTAACTTAATGTGGTTACCTTAGTCATCACAGTGGGAGCAGAAACTTCTCTTTCGTTTTTCCCTGTCTAGTCCTGGTTTAGTAAATGAAATAATAAATGTGAAAGTACTTTTAAGTAAAAATATTTTTTAATGGAAAACATTAAAAAATGAGTGATTATCACTAAAGTATTTCTTAATTTTGGAGGGAGTTCCTTTCACCTATAATACCAATCAGCATTTTACTCGTGTTTAATATTCATTTTGTAAACTTCTTCTAAACTTCACGTCCTCTATTTCAGCCTGAATTCACTTGATAACAGGATTACATCTATTTATTTTTTAACATTTGAAAAAGTATTATAAACTTAATAAAGCATAGTTATTCAAAGTCTTTAGACATTATGTGAATCAGGTGACTCACTTATATTGATATCTGCAGGCTTCAGTTGCTTCATCTTACAAAGCAGGGTTCAGACTAGTTCAGCCTTGACAGTGGGTGATCTATGTGCTGAGGCAGAAACTGGCAGTTAATTATGAGACTTTCTTCCTGAGCTCAATGCAGCCTTTTCTGCATATATATCTAGGCAACCACTTAATCTTATTTTTATCTAAGAAATGAGACTTTGTTCAATCATTTTTGGACCAAACAATTTTTAAAAATTCTTTTTAACTTATTACTCTATGTTTGGGGGCCTTTTGAAGCTTTATCCTTATGGCTGCTAACTTTTAAACCTAGACAGAATGACTTCTAACTCTAGCATTAGACTTGGAGGATTTACCATTGTGGTTGGTTGTCTAGAGTCAAAATTGTTACCTTCTCCCCACTCCCCCACCCTTCTACCCTAAACAAACTTACACTTCCAATTTGTTTTTATATTAATGCTGTCATAATTCCACTGGTTACTTACTAACAAAATATCCAAGAAAGAACTTTCATGTTGCAAAGGAGTTAAGTGCCTAGTTACCAGTGGATACATTTCTAGATCTTACTTGTTTTCTGTGGTATTTTAGAATGCTAACCACTGACTCCTTTTCATATTTTCTCAGCCACGTTCTGTTATTACTCCAAAAAAAATTGGAAAGTGTTTTCTTACAGGGCAGAAAAAAGAAAATAAGCACAGAAGGTGCTGGAGAAAGAGAATCAATACAGGCTACTGATAAGATGAAGGTGATTATTGGAGCAAGGTCCTGAGGGATCTTTGCACTTAAAACTTCAGAGTCATCCTTTAAACATTGTTCTTTTTTTCCATCTTCAGTTACTTCATTGTCAAACATTCCAAGGAAGCCCCCACCTCAGGACCTTTGCAGTTGCTATTTCTCCTGCCAGAATGATCTTCCCCAAGTTATTTGCTTAGCCTGCAGTCTCAGCTCCTTCAGATCTACCCACATGTCACTTTAGAGAGCCTTCTCAGACCCTGATCTAAAGGGGCCCCCCACCTTGGACTCCTTCTAGTCCCTTAACCTCCTTTATTTTTCTTCATTACACTTGACTACCTATAGTCATTTTATATTTTAATTTTATATATCTATTTGCTTGATTATAAATTCAGGGATTTGTCTCTTCTCCCTGCTGTATCCTCTGGGCCTAAAACAACACCTGGCTTATAGTTGGCACTCAGTAAATGTTTGTTGAATGAACAACAACACACTTTGAAAGTCACTTATCTATTAAGTCCATACTCCTCAATTTGACATTCAATGTCCTGTACATTAATACTTTAACTTAGTTTTGCAGTCTTTTATGGGAAAATAGGATCAAAAAGTAAACTGGGGACAAATCATGGAGTACCTTAAATATAGACAGAAATTGTAGGGCTAGAGCTATGGCTTTAGCTTTAGTATGCCCAGTGGAGCTATAAATCCTCATGGAGTGTGAGTCTTCTCTCCAATCCTGTGGATGTGTCCAAGAGGATCAGGGCTTCACTTACCCTAAGGGCACCCAGGAAGAGAGTCCTGTTTACAGTAAGCAGTTTTTTTCTTTTTTTTTTTTTTGTGGGGGGGGGTCTGGAGATTTTTATTTCAGAAGGATTTTATTTACAAAATCAATTTCTTTAATAGATACAAAGTTATGCAAATAATCTCTTTGTCCTTGACCTGTTTTGAGATTTTGCTTTTGAAGAATGGGTCAGTTTACTCCGAAGGAGTAGAATTTATGTGTGAAGAGTTGTTTCTATCAATAGTAGTCCCTTATTTTCCCTTTAATGTCTCAGCGGCCTGTAGTGATATCTTCTCCTTCATTTCTTTTTTTTTTTAAATTTATTTATTCAAATTTATTTATTTTTGGCTTCATTGGGTCTTCATTGCTGCACGCGGGCTTTCTCTAGTTGCACGGAGCAGGGGCTACTCTTCGTTGCGGTGCGTGGACTTCTCATTGCGGTGGCTTCTCGTTGCGGAGCACGGGCTCTAGGTGCGCGGGCTTCAGTAGTTGTGGCTCGCGGGCTCAGTAGCTGTGGTTTGCGGGCTCTAGAGCGCAGCCTGAGTAGTTTTGGTGCACAGGCTTAGTTGCTCTGCGGCATGTGGGATCTTCCCGGAAGTAAGCAGCTTTTTAATAGTATAAAGCTAAACTAAGCTGGCCTCAGATGGGATACAATAGAAGATATTGAAGCCTACGGGACTTCTTCAAATCAGCATGTTGTATTGGGAGATTTGTATCACTGTTTTGTATAGAAATCTTCAGCGCCTCCTCATTGCTTATCGATTCAAATATAAACTCAAGTCCTTCACGTTTTAAATCCCAGTCTTTTCACAATTATTTATTCGTATAGAAATACTAAAAAATACTCCATGTAATCACCAGCTCAGCTAAACAAACTAGTTTTTTCATTCTTAAGTATCTTTTTTCCTGCTTCTTTACCCTTTTCTCATACTATGCCTCCATCTAGAATTTCTTTTAGAGCATGATTTCTGACTGTCAAAATAATATCATCATTCCCTTTACAAACATGTGAAAGCTCTCTCCCTCCTTTGATCCCTTTAGCCCTTAACACACAATATCTCTGCCTATTTTATAGTTATTTATATAATTTACCTTATCTCATAATGTGGATTCCCATAACACTTAATGCAGTGCCTTTTTCACAGTATATGTTCAGTTAATGGTTGTAGAATTAAATTAATTCCCTCGCAAAGGACTTTAAGATCTTCCAAGGACAGTTATAATTAGGCAAGGAACATATACTGTCCTCTTTCATTAGAGAATGACTTTTGCAACTAATGCTTCTTCATAACTAATTACTGAATTAATATTGATAGCAACATAGCTGAGAAGTTTTAAATTTACAAGAACATTCTCAGCAACATTTTCTATTCCTTTTCTGTGCCCCTTGCCATCTTTCAGCTGTCAAGCAGGTGCATAGTGGGGAACAGTGCAGTCAGCATTCTGTTTCTAATAAAGTGATGAGAAGAGTTCCATTTCAAAAATATAAAACTTAGGAAGACTGTTTGGACAAACAAACCAGCCACTTTAAAGTTAATTTAGAGTTATTTTTAGAATAAATCCTGGATTTCTGCAGAGTAAAGGATAAGGTAAACAAAATACTCAAGTAACAAACCTATGCTATAGCTACCTCAACAACTGAATCAGCTGTTTTTGTGGTCATCTGATTTACTATTTGGCATTAAATCTTGAAAACACTGGCCTGATTCTCCCATGCAAATGGGTTCATCCATATACTCAGCTGTAGTCTTTACTGTGTTCATGGCACAGAAACAAGCAAAAGGAGTTTTTCAACTAAAAAAGAGTCCAGTGTCTCCATTTGTAAGGATGCATAACAGTAAAAAAAGAAACATTTAAAATTAACAACAAGATATTTTTTCCATCTCTAGGGACCAAGAGGACCAGATGGTCTCTTAGGAGAACAAGGTATACAAGGTGCCAAGGTAATCACTTATTTTCTCATTTCATACACAGTTAAATATTTTTGAGCCCATATGTCCTACCTGTCTAAACACTGATGTATTTCCTTATAAAAGTATGGTTCTAAATTTTTTCTTAGTCTAAGTATGAAACATACATAAAGTTTTTACTACACACACAGAAATGTATTCTTTTTATTATTGAACTATGTATTTGATGTCTTATTTTTTGGTATGTGAGTGTATGTTAGTGTGTATAAGACCATAATTCACATTCTGATTAACTCACCTGGTATTGATTCTTGTTAGGGTGAAAAAGGAGATCAAGGAAAAAGAGGGCCTTATGGTCTTATTGTAAGTAGTAAAATATTTCACATTAAAGATGAACATATAATATCTTCCATTTTTCTTGGTGTGTGATTCATATTTGGGGAGGGAGTTGCTTGACCCAGGCATTTTCTTTCTTATGTAGGGTAAGACTGGAAACCCTGGAGAGAGAGGAGTTCAAGGGAAACAAGTAAGTAATTAAAAATTGCCAAGCTATAAGCAAATTTTATCCACTTTATTCTCTGATACAACTCTTGTTTAGTAATCAGTATTTTAGACTAAGAGAATACAAGTTCTTTTCCTCCTTCAGTCCTTGGGTCAGTCTTTTATTGAGGCAAATTGCTTACTCAATCTGGGCCTTTTTTGTACCTATCTATAAACCGGTGGTGATAACTGATACTTTTACTTCACCTCTGCTATCATAGTTTTTCTGTAAAATCCATTTCAAGATAAAGTGGTATGATGTCATGTAAATATAACAGAATATTAATAAAGCTAACATAAGAAACTTCTTTGAGGCTTCTTGCCTAGTTTCATTTTAACTCACCTTGAGTGTTGTTTGCACCCTTGGAGTGTGGAGCTATGTGTGTCATCATGTTTTCCCATGGCACTGCTCTAAGAGTTTTTAATACTATATAATGCTAAATATTTTCCTACCATCAAAAATCTCAGAATTATACAATTTCTTCTCTGGAACACAAGTTCTGTGGTTATCATCACTAACTGAGGGGGAGTAAAGTTTACTTTTTAAGAAAGAAAAATATATATACACACACACATATATATTACACATATATACATATATAATTTTGAGCACATGAGCTTAAATGTATGGGTTTTTAATTCCATTTGTAATCATAATTTTTAATGACATTTTGATTTGTCATATATATATGTATAATTTAAAGTTATTAAATTGGATCATAATTTAAATATACTGCAACTGAAGAGTCAGAAAAGGAGAGGACAAAAATGTTTTAGCTGCTGTAATAATTATCACTAATGTCACTGCATTTACTTGTTCCTCTATGAAATCTGCTGCCCCCTGCCGGTTGTTTCCCGTAATAGCATTATATTTACCAATGGTCAAATCTAAAGTAGCAGAGACTTAAAAGAGAAAAATGACTGTATCCAGGGAAGGAACTTGTGTGTGACATTATATTATTAATTGAAGTCATCGCCAAAGAACATTCCTTGAGTATTAATATTCATCATCTAAGTTTCTATTATATCAGTGTAAATGGTGTTTCTGGAGATTCTTTCCACTTTGCTACACTGTATACAAAACCAATATGTTGTAGTTGAGTGGAGAAATTTGGAATTTATCAGGTCCATTCCTCTTACTTTAGAAAAATGAGGCCAAGAGAAATAAAATTACTTACTCATTCTGTACATTGTTGACATTCCTTAGAGTTTTACCTTCATTTTCAGCCTATCAGATATGCATGGATAAATGTAAAATTTGATATTTGATTTTCTCAATCAAATAAAAGTTACTAGAACCATTTTGTAACAGTAGCTTATGGCAAACAAGTTTCATAGACTACCGGAAGAGTAAAGTTACCTTAGTGAGGGACAGTAAATCATGAGTTAATACTAGTTGTTGAGGTTTACTTAACTTTATACCTACATTGTCTCCTCGGTCTTGATTGAACTGAAAGAGACTTTTGAGATCTGAGGGAAGCTTGGATCAATTAATCCAAAAAATCCAGATGCTCCAAAGATTTATTTGATCCTGCATGGTAATCTCAGCGTCTCTCATCATTTATGCACTGTCAACAAGCAGGCAGTGCTGTATAATAGAAAGATACACTGGAGATCAGATTGACCTTTGTTCTAGTGCACGCTCCTAATAGCTGTATAGTCTTGGTTAGATTGGTTAGCTCTCTGGATCATATTTTCTTCATCTGTAACATAAAGATACATCTCTAAATTGTCATAATTCTAAAGCTAGGTATTACAAGGAAATTGGTAACACATATAGTACTCTGCTAGTCCAGATAAACAGGAGAAGTATATTTGTCTGTGGGCCAACATTGTTTCCTATACTTGCCTTCCATCCACACATATATCTGACTCAAAGGGCGAATCAAGAAGAAAGGATATGATTCATTGTGTTATTAAGGTGATAAAGCCTGAGTAACTTTTTAGTTTTCTAAATCTTATAAAAACTATAACAGCTCATACATTACTGATTTTTATCTAGATATTCTTTCAGTTGATTAGTTAAGGGTATTAAATTCTCCAGCTATGATTTTGTATTTGTCCGTGTCTCTCTTTAATTCTGTCAGAGTTTGCTTTATGTATTTTGAAACTATTTTTAGAGTATTCACATTATGATTACTATGTCTTCCCAATCAGCTGAGCCTTTTATCATTACAAAATGTTCCTCTATATCTCTGGTAATACTTTTTATCCCTGGTAATACTGTTTGTTTTGAAATCTACTTTATTTGATATGTAAGTCTCTCTAGCTGTTTGCATGGCATATCTTTTTCATTCATTTATTTTCAAACCATCTGTGCCTTGATGTTTAAAGTGAATGTCTTAAAGTTAGATCTTGCCTTTTTATTCATTCCCAAAACCTCTGCCTTTTAATTCGTGTTTGCTCCATTTCCACTTAATGTAGTTATTGATGTGGTTGGATTTAGGTCTACCATTTTTATGGCTGTTTCTCCTCTGTCGTGGCGGCAGTGGTGGTGTGCAGTGCCTTCTTTAGGCACTGAATGATTTTGAGAACTCCACTCTAATTTAACTATTCGCTTTCTAGCTCTGCTTCTCATTATTACTTTTAAGTGGTTATTCTAGGTCGGGAGTCAGTAAACTTTCTCTGTAGAGTGCCACAAAATATTTCAGGCTTTGTGGGCTGTATGGTCTCTGTCACAACTACTCAGCTCTAGTGTCATCATAGTGTGAAAGCAACCATAAATGGTATATAAAGCAATGAGCATGACTATTCAAAAAAATTTACAGAATCAGGTGATGGTCCAAATTGGGCCCTCAGACTGTAGTTTGCCAACCCGTGGTTTAGGGATCACATTGTAACTTTCCACTGTCTACTTAGAGTTAATACAGTAATACTTAACACAGTTGTAAGAAACTTGCAGCCATAGAGGCCTGTTTACTAGCATCCTGTCTTATATGCTCTATTTGTTTTATATCTATATAAGTTATAAACCCCATTTTGCAAAGTTAAAATTCTACTTTAATATAAATAAAACATAAATTAGAGATATTTAGGAGGAAAGTAGTGATTTTTTAAATTATCCATGCATTTACTATTTCTGGTGTTCTTCATTCCTTTCTACAGATGCACATTTCTAAGTGGTATACTTCCCTGCAGCCTATAGAACTTCCTTTAGATTTCTTATAGTCAAGTTCTTCTAGTGATGGATTCTTTTAGTTTTTCTTTATTTCACCTTTATTCTTGAAGGATATTTTCACTGGTTATAGAATTCTGGGTCAACAGAGTTTTTTGTTTGTTTGTTTCCATTCAGCATTGTAAAGATGACATGCCATTTATTTTTGGCCTGCATTATTTCTGATGAGAAGTCCACACTTATCTTGATCATTATTCCTCTGCATATAATGTATCATTTTTCTCTGGCTGCTTTCAACATTCTCTCTTTATCTTTGGCTTTCAGTAGTTTGACTATGATGTGTCTAGATGGATTTTCTTCACATTTATCCAGCTTAATGTTTGCTGAGTTTCTTGCATGTATAAATTTGCCTTCACTAAATTTGGAAAGTTTTCTTTTTTTTAGGATTTTTTTTCTACACCATTTTCTCTCTCCTTTCCTTCTTGTATTCTAATTAAATATATGTTAGTCATTTTGATTACCTTAGATCCCTGGGGCCCTGTTCATTCCTATTTCAATCTTTCTTTTTCCTGTTTGTTTGTTTGTTTTTTCCAATTGGGCAACGAGAATCTATCTTCTCTAACTTGTTAAGCCTTTCAATAAAATTTTATTTATGATATTGTATTTTTAAGTTTTATTTGGATATTTAATTTTCAGCTCTATAATTGTCATTGTTTCTTTTTACAAATGCTCTTTCTCTTCTGGGATTTCCTATTTGTTTATTCATCATGAGTACATTTTTATTTACATTACTGAGCATATTTATACTAACTATTTTAAAATCGTTGTGTGATACATAATAACATCTTTGTAATCTTGAGTTTGGTCTCCATTAATTTCCTTTTCTTATAAATATGGGAAATTTTCCCTGTCTGATAATTTTGAATTGTATCTTGAACATTTTAGCAACTCTAAAGTCTGTTATATTTCTTTGAAGAGTACTGTTTTGTTTTTAACTTGGCAGGCAGTTAACTTGACTGGTAAAACTCCAAGTTTTCTCTCCTCTGTGGTAGGTGGCTGCTGAAATCTCTATTAACTTCTTTTAGCCTTGTCTGAGCTACTTGGAGTCTACCATACCAATACAAACCTTAAATGTCAGCAAGAGCTATAAGCAGAGTTTATATTTGCAATAAGAGGCTCCTCTTTGGCTCTTTCTTTCACCACTTTTCACCATCTATGGTCACTTCAAATTCTGCCCTAGGGTCCTCCATGCCAATAAGACTGAAGGTTTCTATCCTACTTTATCTTAATCATCTTGTATGGCTTCTCGTCTGGCTAAAATCCATATAAAAATATCAGAAACTCACCTAGTGTCATTCCTTCTTTCAAGTGTAGACCCTACTACTCTAGTTCCTGACTATTTTTGGTCTTTCTCCAGTGCTTTCATATCTTTCCTTTCTAATATTTTGTCTTGGGTTTATAGTTATCTCTATATAGATTAGTTTGATAGGAGCAACTTGGCCAATATTGGAAGTGGAAACACTTAGCGTTTCTTCTTTAAATATAGTTTTCTCTGTAGTAACTCAGAATACTTGAGAAGCATTTATTTCATAATCTTTACAATACAAAAAGTATACAGAATTAACTCTATTCTTTCCCGTTCTTCAGACAATGAAGCAGAATGCACACATTTTCATGATCCTACAGTGAAAGTGTGGCAATAGAAATAACATTTATATACTCCCTTGCTTATTCTCATAAAATGTCTTGATGATGCTCGAAACATGTTTATTTAAAATGGAAAGGCATTGAATGCTTGATTTCTCATGGAATTCAGTAAAAAGCAGTTTAGTGTAGTGGAAGACCATGGCATTGGAGTCAGACACATTCGAGGTCAGATTCTGGTTCTGTCACTTATAGCTGTTTTGACTTTGTACAAATTATTTAACCTCTCTGAGCCTCAGTTTCCCTATCATTAAAATGAGAAACCTTTTATAGTTATGACAAATGATGCTCATTATGTGCTCAGCACAGGCTCTCAATAAATAGCAACCACCATAGTCATTATCCTCCTGGTCATCATTGTCATAATTGCTGAGATGCATCACAGAGCAAGGAGTTGTACTACAAATAATGTATTTCAGTAGCACCTGAAAAGCCTTAAAGGGAATTTTTATTTTGTGCCAGCTTTTGCTTTTCTTCTTCATCTCCAATAAAAATAATTAGAATCCATTTAGGTCATTTCATAGCTTTGCCTAACAGCATTTATGCACCATTAACAGTATTACAAGTACATATTAAGCTTAATATTGTGTACAAATACACTTTACAAAGCAAACTGGGCAGACATTATTTAAGGTTCTGAACTCTTGCTGTATGTGCAATTGGTATACCAGGCACAGAGGGATCCCTTATATTGATCCCTTAATTTAGGAGTCTGGAGTACATGAGTAGCAGATGATTTTCATGATTGAAACATGGTCTTACTCCAATAGGAGTCCATGAGATTTTGCATATCTCCCTTTATCTAACCAGACAATCATATGTAACTAAACATAGCACTGATAATCATAACTTAGAATATTCTTTGTTCCTAGAAATATTGAATGTCTTTACTTCTAATGTAATATCATAATTTTTTAAATTTCAATTTTAAGATAAAATGGTAATTGTGATCTGCCGTATAATTGCGAAACTTCCCAAGGTCAGTAATGTAGAAGAGTAGAAGAAGCAAATTGCAAATAAACAAGGGCAGTATTTTATACATCATTAGTAGTCATCAGTGTCTGGCACACAGTACATGCTCAGTTAATCTTTAAATGGAAGGATCAAAGAGGACCTGGAATTTAATTTAGAGTTTTACATACCATTTTAGAATATACCCCCATATCTAAGACTAAATTTTATGGTACCATAGGTGACATGATGTAAAAATGGAGGAAAATAAAGAACATTGGAGAGGTCCAATTTGATCATTTCTGGTCATCTAGGTTCTGAGAGCTTTGTGCCTTCCCAGGTTATAAGGGCATAAGTCATACTTATTAATACATCACAAGTATATTATTTTTGAAAAAAACTTTTTATACTGATATTAAAAGTATAAAAGAATCCGAATCTAAAATAATTCTGGATGACAAATATTTGTCACTGTATAGGAGTGGAGATTAAATATAAAGAATACAGGTAGATATAAAGAACCCTTACAACTCAACAATAAAATGATAAACAACACAATGAAAAAATGAGCAAAAGGACTTGAGTAAGCATTCCTCTAAAGAAGATATACAAACGGCCAATAAATATATGAATATATGCTCAGTATCACTAGTTATTAGGGAAATACAAACCGAAACTATATTGAGATACCACTTCCCATCCAGAATGACTATTATTAAACACACACACACACACCTATATATACAGAAAAAATAACCAGTGTTGGCAAGGATGTGGAGAAATGGGAATACTTGTGCTATGCTGGTGGGAATGTAAAATGGTGGAGCTGCTATAGAAAACAGTATGCCTAGCTCCTCTAACAGTTAAACATAGAATTATGTATAATCCATCAATTCCACTTCTTCGTATATACCCCAAAGAATGGAAAGCAGGGATAAAAACAGATACTTGTACACCAACGTTTATAGGAGCATTAGTCACAGTATCCAAAGGGTAGAAAACCCCAAGTGTTCATTGATGATGAATGGATAAACAAAATGTGGTATATGCATACAAGGGAATATTATTCAACCTTGAAAAGGAAGGAAGTCTTGACACATGTTACAAATGGATGAATCTTGAAGACATCATGAAATAAGCCAGACACAGAAGAACAAATATTGTATGATTCCACTTATATAAGGTACTTAAAGTAGTCAAATTCATAGAGACAGAAAGTAGAGTCATGTGTTGCCAGGGGAAGAGGGTAGGGGATAGGGAGTTATTTAATAGGTACAGAGTTTCACTTTGGGAACATAAAAAGTTCTGAAAATAGGTGGTGGTGATGGTAGCACAACAATGTGAATATACTTAATGCCACAGTACTGTAAATTTACACATACTATACACTTAAAAATTGCTAAAGCGGTGAATTTTATGTTAGGCATATTTTGCCACAAAAGAAAAAACAAATAGAGGTAGACAGAAAAATTAGATAGGAGGATCTTGAGGGAAAGCTGAGGTAGGGAAACTGACTAAAACATTTTCAAGCATCACTTTTTCTTCAAGTTTTGCCTTTGTTTATTCAGGGTTTACAAGGACCCCCTGGGAGCACAGGAGACAGGGGATTTGCAGGAGAACCAGTAAGTTTATCTTCATGTGTTTTTAATTGTGGTTTTTTTTTTTTGTATAATGTATTTTACCTGTCTGTTATTATTGCCCTGTTGTACTGTGGCTGGTATGTTTTGGAAATCAGCATGTGTCATGGGCACCTAATTATAAGAATGAATATTTTGCTGTGAATATAATTTTTAGTGCCTTCCTGGTTTCATAAAGTCAAATTTGGTCCTGTTTGCCTGGAACTGTTAAAACTTCGCATATTTCTATTTTCAGCAAAGATAATTATTAAATCTCAGAATTTTTTTTCTGAATGGCTTGCTGTTCATATAATAATTATTACACTGCCCACCCACACACAAAATCACATTTATGAGGGCAACTCTATAACAAAAGACCATATAGAGAAGCCAGACTCTAACTGTAATGGGCCAAAATGTGGAAACTTGACAGAAATGCTGTTAGGCCAATAATTCAAAAAGAGTCGCGTCTTTCTCCCTCACTGGGGAAACCAGCGGTGGCGGCACGTTTGGAGGCTGAGCAGCTGAGCTGCGAGCCTGTCACTGGGAGGTCGGACAGACTGACTGCAGAGCCGACAGATGGACGGACAGCGGGGCAGCCAGACGGCTCGAGTCACCTCAAGTTTGCCATGAGCTGGGGCACAGATCTTTGGCCGTGTGGATGAAAGGCTCTTGGTGCTGCAGCCAGGAGTCAGTGCTGTGCCTCTGAGGTGGGAGAGCCAACTTCAGGACACTGGACCACAAGAGACCTCCCAGCTCCACATAATATCAAACGGCAAGAATCTCCCAGAGATCTCTATCTCAACAGCAGCACCCAGCTTCACTCAGCGTCCAGCAAGCTACAGTGCTGGACACATATGGCAAACAACTAGCAAGACAGGAACACAACCACACCCATTGGCAGAGAGGCTGCCTCAAGTCATAATAAGTCCACAGACACCCCAAAACACACCACCAGATGTGGACCTGCCCACCAGAAAGACAAGATCCAGCCTCATCCACCAGAACACAGGCACTAGTCCTCTCCACCAGGAAGCCTACACAACCCACTGAACCAACTTTGGCCACTGGGGACAGACACCAAAACCAACGGGAACTATGAACCTGCAGCCTGCAAAAAGGAGACCCCAAACACAGTAAGATAAGCAAAAGCAGAAGACAGAAAAATACACAGCAGATGAAGGAGCAAGATAAAAACCCACCAGACCTAACAAATGAAGAGGAAATAAGAAGTCTACCTGAAAAAGAATTCAGAATAATGATAGTAAAGATGATCCAAAATCTTGGAAACAGAATAGACAAAATGCAAGAAACATTTAACAAGGACCTAGAAGAACTAAAGATGAAACAAGCAACAATGAACAACACAATAAATGAAATTAAAAATGCTCTAGATGGGATCAATAGCAGAATAACTGAGGCAGAAGAACGGATAAGTGACCTGGAAGATAAATTAGTGGAAATAACTACTGCAGAGCAGAATGAAGAGAAAAGAAGGAAAGGAACTGAGGACAGTCTCAGAGACCTCTGGGACAACATTAAATGCACCAACATTCTAATTATAGGGGTTCCAGAAGAAGAAGAGAAAAAGAAAGGGACTGAGAAAATATTTGAAGAGATTATAGTTGAAAACTTCCCTAATATGGGAAACAAAATAGTTAATCAAGTCCAGGAAGCACAGAGAGTCCCATACAGGATAAATCCAAGGAGAAACACGCCAAGACACATATTAATCAAACTGTCAAAAATTAAATACAAAAAAAAAATATTAAAAGCAGCAAGGGAAAAACAACAAATAACACACAAGGGAATCCCCATAAGGTTAACAGCTGATCTTTCAGCAGAAATTCTGCAAGACAGAAGGGACTGGCAGGACATATTTAAAGTGATGAAGGAGAGAAGCCTACAACCAAGATGACTCTACCCAGCAAGGATCTCATTCAGATTTGATGGAGAAATTAAAACCTTTACAGACAAGCAAAAGCTGAGAGAGTTCAGCCCCACCAAACCAGCTTTACAACAAATGCTATACGAACTTCTCTAGGCAAGAAACACAAGAGAAGGAAAAGACCTACAATAAGAAACCCAAAACAATTAAGAAAATGGGAATAGGAACATACATATCGATAATTACCTTAAATGTAAATGGACTAAATGCTCCCACCAAAAGACACAGACTGGCTGAATGGATACAAAAACAAGACCCATATACCTGCTGTCTACAGGAGACCCACTTCAGACCTAGAGACACATACAGACTGAAAGTAAGGGGATGGAAAAAGATATTCCATGAAAATGGAAACCAAAAGAAAGCTGGAGTAGCAATACTCATATCAGACAAAATAGACTTTAAAATAAAGACTATTAGAAGAGACCAAGAAGGACACTACATAATGATCAAGTGATCGATCCAAGAAGAAGATATAACAATTGTAAATATTTATGCACCCAACATAGGAGCACCTCATACATAAGGCAAATGCTAACAGCCATAAAAGGGGAAATCGACAGTAACACATTCATAGTAGGGGACTTTAACACCCCACTTTCACCAATGGACAGATCATCCAAAATGAAAATAAATAAGGAAACACAAGCTTTAAATGATACATTAAACAAGATGGACGTAATTGATATTTATAGGACATTCCATCCAAAAGCAACAGAATAAACATTTTTCTCAAGTGCTCATGGAACATTCTCCAGGATACATCATATCTTGGGTCACAAGTCAAGCCTTGGTAAATTTAAGAAAATTGAAATCGTATCAAGTATCTTTTCTGACCACAACGCTATGAGACTAGATATCAATTATAGGAAAAGATCTGTAAAAAATACAAACACATGGAGGCTAAACAATACACTACTTAATAACGAAGTGATCACTGAAGAAATCAAAGAGGAAATTAAAAAAATACCTAGAAACAAATGACAATGGAGACACGACGACCCAAAACCTATGGGATGCAGCAAAAGCAGTTCTAAGAGAGAAGTTTATAGCAATACAGTCCTAACTTAAGAAACAGGAAACATCTCGAATAAACAATCTAACCTTGAACCTAAAGCAATTAGAGAAAGAAGAACAAAGAAACCCCAAAGTTAGCAGAAGGAAAGAAATCATAAAGATCAGATCAGAAATAAATGAAAAAGAAATGAAGGAAACGATAGCAAAGATCAATAAAACTAAAAGCTGGTTCTTTGAGAAGATAAACAAAATTGATAAACCACTGGCCAGACTCATCAAGAAAAAAAGGGAGAAGACTCAAATCAACAGAATTAGAAATGAAAAAGGAGAAGTAACAACTGACACTGCAGAAATACAAAAGATCATGAGAGATTACTACAAGCAACTCTATACCAATAAAATGGACAACCTGGAAGAAATGGACAAATTCTTAGAAATGCACAACCTGCCAAGACTGAAACAGAAAGAAACAGAAAATATGAACCAAAATATGAGACCAATCACAAGCACTGAAATTCAAACTGTGATTAAAAATCTTCCAAAAAACAAAAGCCCAGGACCATATGGCTTCACAGGCGAATTCTATCAAACATTTAGAGAAGAGCTAACACATACCCTTCACAATTTCTTCCAAAATATAGCAGAGGGAGGAACACTCCCAAACTCATTCTACGAAACCATCATCACCCTGATACCAAAACCAGACAAGGATGTCACAAAGAAAGAAAACTACAGGCCAATATCACTGCTGAACATAGATGCAAAAATCCTCAACAAAATACTAGCAAACAGAATCCAAAAACACATTAAAAGGATCATACACCATGATCAAGTGGGGTTTATCCCAGGAATGCAAGGATTCTTCAGTATATGCAAATCAATCAACGTGATACACCGTATTAACAAATTGAAGGAGAAAAACCATATGATCATTTCAATAGATGCAGAGAAAGCTTTCGACAAAATTCAACACCCATTTATGATAAAAATGCTGCAGAAAGTAGGCATAGAGGGAACTTTCCTCAACATAATAAAGGCCATGTATGACAAACCCACAGCCAACATCATCCTCAATGGTGAAAAATTGAAATCATTTCCACTAAGATCAGGAACAAGACAAAGTTGCCCACTCTCACCACTCTTATTCAACATAATTTTGGAAGTTTTAGCCACAGCAATCAGAGAAGAAAAGGAAATAAAAGGAATCCAAATCGGAAAAGAAGAAGTAAAACTGTCACTGTTTGCAGATGACATGATACTCTACATAGAGAATCCTAAAGATGCTACCAGAAAACTACTAGAGCTAATCAATGAATTTGGTAAAGTTGCAGGATATAAAATTAATGCACAGAAATCTCTGGCATTCCTATACTGTAATGATGAAAAATCTGAAAGTGAAATCAGGAAAACATTCCCATTTACCATTGCAACAAAAAGAATAAAATATCTAGGAATAAACCTACCTAAGGAGACAAAAGACCTGTATGCAGAAAATTATAAGACACTGATGAAAGAAATTAGAGATGATTGAAATAGATGGATAGATATACCATGTTCTTGGATTGGAAGAATCAACATTGTGAAAATGACTCTACTACCCAAAGCAATCTACAGATTCAATGCAATCCCTATCAAACTACCACTGGCATTTTTCACAGAACTAGAACAAAAAATTTCACAATTTGTATGGAAACACAAAAGACCCCGAATAGCCAAAGCAATCTTGAGAACAAAAAACAGAGCTGGAGGAATCAGGCTGCCTGACTTCAGACTATACTACAAAGCTACAGTAATTAAAACAGTATGGTACTGGCACAAAAACAGAAAGATAGATCAATGGAACAGGATAGAAAACCCAGAGATAAACCCATGCACATATGGTCACCTTACCTTTGATAAAGGAGGCAGGAATGTACAGTGGAGAAAGGACAGCCTCTTCAATAAGTGGTGCTGGAAAAACTGGACAGGTACATGTAAAAGTATGAGATTAGATCACTCCCTAACACCATACACAAAAATAAGCTCAAAATGGATTAAAGACCTAAATGTAAGGCCAGAAACTGTCAAACTCTTAGATGAAAATATAGGCAGAACACTCTGTGACATAAATCGCAGCAAGACCGTTTTTGACCCACCTCCTAGAGAAATGGAAATAAAAACAAAAGTAAACAAATGGGACCTAATGAAACTTAAAATCTTTTGCAAAGCAAAGGAAACCATAAACAAGACCAAACGACAACCCTCAGAATGGGAGAAAATATTTGCAAACGAAGCAACTGACAAAGGATTAATCTCCACAATTTATAAGCAGCTCATGCAGCTCAATAACAAAAAAACAAACAACCCAATCCAAAAATGGGCAGAAGACCTAAATAGACATTTCTCCAAAGAAGATATACAGATTGCCAACAAACACATGAAAGAATGCTCAACATCATTAATCATTAGGGAAATGCAAATCAAAACTACAATGAAATATCATCTCACACCGGTCAGAATGGCCATCATCAAAAAATCTAGAAACAATAAATGCTGGAGAGGGTGTGGAGAAAACGGAACACTCTTGCACTGCTAGTTGGAATGTGAATTGGTACAGCCACTATGGAGAGCAGTATGGAGGTTCCTTAAAAAACTAAAAATAGAACTATGATATGACCCAGCAATCCCCCTACTGGGCATATACCCTGAGAAAACCATAATTCAAAAAGACTCATGTAGGGGCTTCCCTGGTGGCACAGTGGTTGAGAGTCCGCCTGCCGATGCAGGGGACACGGGTTCGTGCCCCAGTCCGGGAAGATCCCACATGCCACAGAGCAGCTGGGCCCGTGAGCCATGGCCGCTGAGCCTGCGTGTCTGGAGCGTGTGCTCCACAACGGGAGAGGGCACAACAGTGAGAGGCCCGCGTACCGCAAAAAAAAAGAGTCATGTAGCAAAATGTTCATTGCAGCTCTATTTACAATAGCCAAGATATTGAAACAACTTAAGTGTCCATCATCAGATGAATGGATAAAGAAGATGTGGCACATATATACAATGGAATATTACTCAGCCATAAAAAGAAATGAAATTGAGTTATTTGTAGTGAGGTGGATGGACCTAGAGTCTGTCATACAGAGTGAAGTAAGTCAGAAAGAGAAAGACAAATACCATATGCTATCACATATATATGGAATTAAAAAAAAATGTCATGAACAACCTAGGGGTAAGACGGGAATAAAGACACAGACCTACTAGAGAATGGACTTGAGGATATGGGGAGGGGGAAGGGTAAGCTGTGACAAAGTGAGAGAGTGGCATGGACGTATATACACTACCAAACGTAAAATAGATAGCTAGTGAGAAGCAGCCGCATAACACAGGGAGATCAGCTCGGTGCTTTGTGACCGCCTGGATGGGTGGGATAGGGAGGGAGGGAGGGAGGGAGACGCAAGAGGGAGGAGATATGGGAACATATGTATATGTATAACTGATTCATTTTGTTATAAAGCAGAAACTAACACACCATTGTAAAGCAATTATCCTCCAATAAAGATGTAAAAAAAGTTATTATATAATTTAGACAGTAAAAATATAAATTAAAAAAAAGAATTCAGAAAGTCACATCACCATTTCATAAATCTGACTCAGTTATAGAGTTTCCATGGAAAATGAATTGTGAAAATGAAATACCTTGCCATGCCTTATCTCTCACAATATATTCTTTATTGCCTATGAAGCCATTCTTCTGGCTAATAGTGTCAGATGTAATGTGCAGTAACATGCTTCTAAGATTTGCACTACAAATTGTCTTTCAAACTACTGGGTTGATCTTATCCATCAGTTGACACAAAAGTTTATAGGTGGTTTCTGCATAATTCATTTAGCTAGTAGGAAGTAGAAAATTCTAACAAAGAGCTCTTCTTACCAAACTGTGTTCATTTCCTCCTTTACATATTTAACCTATGGTATAAGCTCTCCAAACAGTAGTAAACGCTTGCCTATGGGTGTAATTTTTCCAAATATAGTATCTTAAATGTGGTGTTGATTTTATCAAACTAAGTTCTTCTCAGTGTTCTCTGTTTTGTATCTCTTAACCTACCATCCTAATTCTAATATTCATTTGATCATAAATCATGCAAATCTCTAAATACTTCTTTCTTCTAAAGAGTCTGTAGCTCCTTGAAGTCAGAGACCATTTTTTGCACCTTTACAGTCCTCTTTCCTGGTATAATGTCTGACATGTTATATCTACCTGATGCATATTTGTTAAACAGCATTAACCAAAGATCATTTAGCCAAAGGTGTAATCATTCAGCCAGTAATATTAGATGAAGTGAAATGGAATTAAATCTAATTTTAAGAGAGAACACATTTAAGTCAAGATAAGTGTATCAACAGGGCTATGGCAACAGCACAGACAGTATCTTAGGCTTTATACAAGCAAAGATTTATTGTTGTAGTAATAAACGACTGAAATGGCTTAATAGCATCTAAAAATTGACATTCAGGTCACAGGGTCAGTGGGTCTGTTAAATAAAATAGAAATCAATTCGTAATGGATGTAATGGGCTTTGTTTCACATATTTGAGCTACTTAGTTAGATCTGAGATAATATATAACAAAGAAACTGTCCTAATCTGGGGTTAGGGAAACTTCCAGAGGAGGAGCATCTGAGTTGTGATCTGAAGGATGAACAGTAGTTACTTAAGCAAATATGGAGAAAAGTCATTCCAGAGAGAAGTCGTGAACTGGGAGACAACCCTACTTATTTATTTAAAGATCTAAAAGAAGGCCAGCATGGTGTGGCACAGAGAGCCAGGTGGGAAGTGAGTGCAAGATGAGGATGGAAAGGGAGGGAGGGGACAAAACGCATGCAGCTCAGTAAGCCCTACTCCCAAATATTTGTATTTTTATCCTAAGAACAAAGGGGTGTCACTGAAGGGATAAGGCTAGGTTTATGATCATATTACTGCTCTGTAAAGATCGCTCAAACCAAATTGGAAGGGACTAAGAATGGACAAGAATAGCTTTGTGCAGCACCAGTCTGGATAAGAGATAGTAGAACTGTTTATGATTAGCAGAAAGAAAGAGTAGATAGATGTAAAATATTCAGAAGGAGATAAAAATCAACAGGAAATAGATATGCTATATGTGAAGTATGATTCCTAAGGTTGTGGCTTGAAGAATTAATGAGATAATGATATAACTCACTGAAACTGAGAATACCAGCAGAAATTTATGTTTGAAAATGGAAGATTATAAGTCAGTTTAGCTATGTTGAATTTGAGGTGCCTTTGAGAACTGTGAAGATGGCAGTTGGATGTGGAGCTCAAAGCAGAATAATATCCTGAAATTTAAAATATTGGAGTCATTGGTCTAGGGGAAAAGTATAGGAAAGAGAAAAGAACAGGATCTAAGGCTGAATTTTGAAGAAATGCTACATATGATAAATGTTGGTAGAAGAGGATGAAACTGCAGAGATGACTGAAAGAGGTAAGAGGAAAATCAGGTATATAAGTTTGAAGTTCAGCCCCAACCATAACGTACCTTAAAATCTTCATGACAATCTTAAATTCCTTTAGAACTATGTAAGCAAAAATATATATCTAGATCAAACCAGAAGTATAATTGACATGCTAAAATAAGAGAGAAAATGGAATCAATTAAAAGTCTTAATTTTCAAAAGAGTGGGATAGCTAAAATGGGCAAAGATGTACTAATACTAACCAAAGGAAAGCTGGAGTAGTTATATTAATTTCCAACAAAATAGACTTCAGATCAAGAACAATTATCAGGGATAAAGAGGGACATTACATAGTGATAAGTGTATCAATTCTCCAAAGACATAATAATGCATCTTAAAGTGCTTAAAGTGTATGCATCTAACAACAGAGCATCAAATTATATGAGGCAAAAGCTGATAGAACTCCAAGGATAAATAGACAAATTTACTATTTCATTTGGAGATACTTATCTACCAGTAATTGAGAGATCCAGCAGGCAGATAATCAGTAAAATTATAGTTGAAGTGAACACCACCATCAGGACACTGGATCTAATTGACATTTATAGACTGCTTAATCCAGTGACAGCAGAATATACATTCTTTTCAAGTTCACATGGAATATTCACCAAGACAGACTGCGTTCTGGGTCATAAAACACACCTTAACAAATTTCAAAGAAAAGATATCATACAAAATACGCTCTTAGTCCATAATGGAATTAAACTATAAATCAATAAGAGAAACATAACTGGAAAATCTCAAACTATTTTGAGATTAAACTACACACTTCTGAATAACAATTGTTCAAAGAAGACGTCTCAAGAAATTTTAAAAATATTTTGAACTAAATGAAAGTGGAAATACAACTTATCGAACTTTGTGGGATGCAGTGAAAGCAGTGCATAGAGGGAAATTTATAGTATTGAATGCATATACTAGAAAAGAAGAAAGATCTAAAATCAATAACAAGCTTCTACCTTAGGAGACCAGAAAAAGAAGAGAAAATTAAATACAAAATGAGCAGAAGAAAGTAAATGATAAAAATCAGAGCAGAAATCAATTAAAATAAAAACAGGAAAAATAGAGAAAATCAATGAACCAAAAAACTTATTTTTTTAAAAGATCAATAAAATTGGTCAAACCCCCTAGCCAGGATCATCAAGAATAAAAAAAAGAGAGAAGACACAAATTACTAATATTAGAAATGGAAGAGGGACCTTCACTACTGATCCCATGGACATTAAAAAAGGCAATAAAGCAATACTATGAATAATTCATTCTCACAAATTTGATAACCTAGATGAAATGGACAAATTCCTTGAAAGATGTAATCTACCAAAACTCACACAAGGAAAATTTGATAATCTGAATAGGCTTCTATTCATTAAAGAAATTGAGTCAACGATTAATAACCTTTTAAAACAGAAAGCAGCAGGCCCAGATGGTCTTACTGGTGAATACTACCAGAGATTTAAGGAACAAAATGATACCCATTTTCTACAATCTATTCCAGAAAATAGAAACAGAAGAAATACTTCCTAACTCATTCTGTGAGGCCAGCATTACCCTAATACCAAAACCAGACAAAGCTATTACAAGAAAAGAAAACTACAGACCAGTATCTCTCTTGAACATATACTTTTAAATCTTCCACAAAATATTAACAAATTGAATCCACTAATATATAAAGATAATTATACACCATAACCAACTGGGATTTATCCCAGGTATGTAAGGCTGGTTCAACCTTCAAAAATCAATTAGTATAATCCATTACTTTAACAAACTAAAAAAGAAATTATATAAAATAGGTGCAGAAAAATAATTTTACAAAATACAATACCCATCTATGATAAAAATTCACAGTAAACTAGGAGGAAAGGGGAACGTCCTCAGCTTTATGAAGAATATATTTTAACAGGCTTATAGCTAACATCTTACTTAATGATGAAATGCTAGGTGCTTTTCCCCTAAGAACAGGGAAACAAGGAAAGGATGTCCCTCTTTTTTTAAACTCCTGTTCAGCATTGGGCTGGAAGTCCTAACTAATGCAATGAAACAAGAAAAGAAAAGAAAAAAGACTGGGAAATAAGATATAAAATTGTCTTTTTTGCAGATGACACAGTTGTCTATAAAGAAAAGCCCAAAGAATTAATGAAAAAGACCAACAACCAGTCACTTTCCTACATACCAGCAATAAACAATTGGAATTTGAAATTTAAAGTACAGTACCATTTACATCAGCATCAAAAAAAAGGCATAAATCTAAAAAATATATGCAAGATCTATTTGAGGAAAACTACAAAGCTCTGATCAAAGAAGATTTAGTAAATGGAGAGATATTCCTTGTTCATGGATAGGAAGACCCATTGTTAGGATGTCAGTTCTTCACAACTTGATTACAGATTTAATGCAATTCCAGTCAAAATCCTAGTGAGCTACTTTGTGGATACTGACAAACAGATACTAAAGTTCATATGGAAAGGCAAGAGACCCAGAATAGCCAAAATAATATTGAAGTCAGAAGACTGGAACTACCAAACTTAAAGATTTACTATAAAGCTGCAGTAATCAAGACAGTGTAGTATTGAAAAAAGATAATTGGAACAAAATGGTAAGCTCAGAAGTAGAACTCCACAAATATAGTCAATTGGTCTTTGACAAAGAACATGGGCAATTCAATGGATAGTCTTTTCAACAATGGTACTAGAACAGCTAGATATCCACAAGCAAAAAAATGGATTTAGACAAATACTATACATCTTTAACAAAAATTAACTCAAAATTAATCATAGACCTAAATGTAAAATGCATAACTGTGAAACTCCTAGAAGATAACAGAGGAGAAAACTTCAATGACTTTGGATTTGGCAATGGTTTTTAGATACAACAAAACAAAAGCATGATCCATGAATGAAAAATTTGGTAGGTTGTACTTCATTAAAGTGAAAAAACTTCTGCTCCATGACATGTTCAGAGAATGAAGACATGCCATTACTGGGAGAAAATAATTGCAAAACATATCTGCTAAAGGACTTGTATCCAAAATATAGAAAGAACTCTTAAGAGTCAACGATAAGAGAAACAATCCAATTAAAAAGTGGGCAAAAGATTTGAAGACACCATACCAAATAAGATGTACAGGTGGCAAAGAAGCATATTAAGATATTCACATCATATGTCATTAGAGAATTGCAAACTAAAACAACAATGACATTCCATTACACACCTGTAGGAATGGTTAAAATCCAAAACACTGACAATACCAAATGCTAGCAAAGATGTGGAGCAACAGGAGTTCTCATTCATTGTTGGTGGAAAGCAGCTTTGGAACACAGTTTGGCAGTTTCTTACAAAGCTAAACATACTCTTACCATGTGATTCAGCAGTCATGCTCCTTGGTGTTTATTGAAATGAGTGTAAATCTTATGTCTATATAAAACCTGCACATGAATGTTTATAGCAGCTTTATTCATAGTTGCTAAAAATTGGAATCAACCAATAATATCCTTCAAAAGTTAAATGGATAAACAAACTGTGGTACATCCATACAGTGGACTATTATTCAGCAATAAAGAGAAATGAGCTATTAGGCCACAAAAAGACATAGAGTAACCTTTAAATACACCCCACTAAATGAAAAAAAAAGCCAATCTGAAAAATCTAAATACCATATGATTCTGACTATGTGACATTCTGAAAAAGGCAAAACTATAGAGACAGTAAAGAACAGTGCTTGCCAGGGATTGGGGGAAGGGGACAAAGGATGAATCAGTGAAGGACAGGTGAATTTTAGGGCAGTGAAACTATTTTGTATGATACTGTAAAAGTGGATACATGATATTATACATTTCTCAAAACTCAGAACTGTACAGCACAGAGTGAACCCTAGGGTAAACTATGGACTTTAGTTAGTATTAGTGTCAATATTGGTTCATCAATTGCAACAAATCTACCATACCAATGTAAGATGTTAATAGTAGGGGAAACTGGGCAGGGGTAGTATATAGGAACTCTCTGTACTTTCTGTTCAATTTTTCTGTAAACCTAAAACTTCTTTAAGAAATAAAGTCTGTTAACTAAAACAAAATATTCTAGTAAAGTCAAGCATAATTCTGTAATATGGTAGTGTATCTATCTTGTGTCTGTGTCCAACCTACTAGGAAACACTGATATATGCTTAGGAACAACAAGATAAGATTACCAACTGTCACTATATCATCTAACATTATTTTAAAAGTTTTAGCTACTGTAGTGGGATATGATGCACAAATCATCATATAAGGAAATGAAAGCATTGTTATTTAGAGAAAATATAAACAAACCCAAAAGACTTATAAAACCCAAAGACAATTCTATTTTTTCAACTACTGATAGAGAGTAATATAACAGCAATACATATAATAAACAGTTTTTAAAAATCAGTTTCCCTACATACAAGTAATTAGCAGAAAATATAATAGGAAAAAGATTCCACTCAAGATAGAAACAGAACATAATAATTAAGAATAACCTTAGCGAGAATTAGATGGGACACTTACGAAGAAAATTTTGAAAATTTACTGAGACTTAGAAACTGACTTAAGCAGAAAGGCAATTTATCATCTAAACAGAAGACTGATTATTTTTTAGACTAATGAATTAGGTGTAATCCAATCCCATTCAAAATTCTCATTACCCATTATAAATTAGGTGTGGGATTTAATTATTCTCAGTATAGCTTATAAGAATGAGCAGGTGAAATAGCTTAATATTTTAAGAAGAGGAAGACTACTGCTACTAGATATTAAAATAAATAATAAAGACAGAATAATCCCTGTGACATTGATCCATCTAGATTTACAGACGTGGGACAAAAAAAAAGGTAGCTTTTCAATAACCAAGAATATGAAAGAATTTAATATTGATAGGGACAACATTACACATCAGTAGGGAAGATAAGAATTAAAAATGATGCTAGAATAATTGCATCACCCTTTCTAATCAGTTCAACAAATGTTTGTTGAGTGCTTACTATATATTAAGGACTGTGCTGGATTCTAAGGGGCTTATTGTTAAACCATGAAGAGTTTACAGTTAGTAGAGATATAGGTAACACGGTAAAAAATCATTTCAACATATTAGGATAAATGCTAAAATAGAGATTAATTTACGGTCCTAAATGAGCACAAAGGAGATATACGTAGCCCAAGCTGGGTTTCCCAGAAGACTTGACTTAGGAAATGACACTTGGTCTGAATAATGGATAAATTAGTAACCAGGTAAACAGGGTAGAAAGAGCACTCCAGGTGAATGGAACAGTATGAGGAAAGACATGGAGGCATGAAACAGCCTGATATTTTCAGGGAACTTTAATCTGTTGCATTCACTAGAGCGTAAAGTGAAAAGTAGGAAGTGTTGCTATTTGGTTAAAAGAGTTTATTTTGATACTCACCTCACACAGTACATCAAAACAATGGTTTAAATGGATAAGTATTTTAAAACCATAAGTAACAAAAGAGTAGGTGAAAATTTTTAATGGGAATAGATGTTTTAAACTTAAATATGGTAGAAAAAGCCATAAAAGACTGGACAGGTTTAACTACATACAAATTTTAAACTTCTCCCATTCAGATTTTTTAAAAAACACTAAAAGATTTAAGGAGCTACATTAAATGTTAAGTGGGTCAAGTGGTTATTTTGGGTCATTTTTATTTTTATTTATTTATTTTTTTTGCGGTACGCGGGCCTCTCACTGTTGTGGCCTCTCCCGTTGCGGAGCACAGGCTCCGGACGCGCAGGCTTAGCAGCCATGGCTCACGGGCCCAGGCGCTCCGCGGCACGTGGGATCTTCCCGGACCGGTACACGAACCCGTGTCCCCTGCATCGGCAGGCGGGCTCTCAACCACTGCACCACCAGGGAAGCCCCATTTTTACTTTTATCTATTTCCATGTGTTCTACAGTGAGCTTATTTAGGGGTTAAAAGTTATCTTTAACATTATGTTTTTAAAATACAATGACAAACCACAAACTGGGCAGATGTTAGCAGTAAAATAGGGCAGAAAAAAGTTAATGTCTGAAACACATAAAGAACTCTACAAATTTTTTTTAAATGACCCCCAAAATACATGGGCAAAGGACATGATCAAGCAACATGTAGAATATTGCAGATAGCTGATAAATAACAAAAAGAATATTCAGCCTCACTGGTAGTCAAGCATATATACATTTTAAGATACCAGATTGTCCATCAAATTAATGAAGCATTTAAAAAATAATATTCTGTGCTAGGATGAATTTAATGAAATAGATTCTAATTTTATACATTGTTTGTGGAATGTTAATTATTGCAGCCTTTCTGGAAATTGACTTCACTTTATGACCAAATAGCAGTACATTTCATACTCTATTCCAGGGGTGGAAATGCACAATGCATACAAAGACTACTGCACAAAGATGTTTCTCTCAGTGTGTTTATAATAGGGTAAAACTACATTCTGAAGAGAATCCATGAATTTTAAAATATTATACATAATATTTAATAAGCCATAATTGAAAAACATTAGTGACCTCTTAATACCTTTAATGGCTGTGCTATTCAGTAGGGACAACATATGTGATGCTTACATACCAACCTTATAATTCTATTATTCATATACTTATCTCAACTATTCGGCAGTGTCATCTGATGTTACAGACTTTAACATTCACTTATAGTCTAATATGCATATAATAAATCCTATAAAGCAAAATTTTACTGTAAAGAAGACTTATAAACAATATAAATGTCTAGCATTAAGAAAATGATTAAATTATGGTACTGCAGAATGTTAGATGGAATATAATATTATGTAGCCATTGAACAATTTTGTTATGAAATATTTACAGTAACATGGTAAAATATTTATATTTCAAATAGAATCTTAAACATAAAACAGATATAGTTAGGGGCTTCCCTGGTGGCACAGTGGTTAGGAGTCTGCCTGCCAATGCAGGGGACGCGGGTTCAAGCGCTGGTCCAGGAGGATCCCACATGCTGCGGAGCAAATGGGCCTGTACGCTGCAGCTACTGAGCCTGCACTCTAGAACCTGCGAGCCACGACTGCTGAGGCCCGTGCACCTGGAGCCTGTGCGCCTGGAGCCCGTGCTCTGCAACAAGAGAAGCCACCACAATGAGAAGCCCATGCACCACAACGAAGAGTGGCCCTTGCTCACCACAACTAGAGAAAAGCCTGAGCGCAGCAACAAAGACCCAACACAGCCAAAAATAAAATTAATTAATTAAAAGAAAACAGATAAGTTTTATAAGTATGCTCCCACAAAAGAACTAGAAGGAAATATGCAAGTATATTTACAGTGTCATCTCTGTATGGTAGGATTATGGATTATTTACTTAATCTGGGGTTTTTTGTACTTTCAATACTTTTCAAATATTTTTAAATGAACATTAATGTAACAACTTAGAAAAAGTTTAAGATAACCAGCCATACCACAATTTTTCCCCATTAACACATTTTTTTTTAAGTGAGGTGTTCACAAATTGTGTTGGAGTACAAACTCATAGAATTTTAACTATCTTGTTATATTCTGAATCTTAAAAAAAACACCTTTATACTGTCTTTCCAGAAAGACCAAAATATTCAAACAGCTTCTTTAGATGGCTGGGCAAATAGCATTAAATTTTAGTTTCTAAATAAGTGTTAATCTATCTAGAGTAATTCTAGACAGTTAAATGGGTTCACACACTAAGATCCTTTAGGTTTAGCAATTTAATGTTCAGGCCATAAGCTAATTATTCAGTGTTTGTTTACTTATAATTACACTATTCAGTATTACAGGGGAAAAGATTTCCGTAAAGGTCCCACATACATTTTATTGCACCTTAGTGATTATCCCATGTAAACATTGTTACATTTATTCATATGAAACAGAGGAATTGTTCAACTGGACTCACTACTATGATAAAGTATGAAATTAAGCAAACTCAAGCATATTTTTATTGCATTGGAAACCATATATTTGCTTCTTTAAAAATGCTGTTTTGTTTGTCATATGTTTTTCAGGAATATTAAGTGGATCTATAATTGTCCTACCCATTAAATAAGATAGCTCTGAAAGCCCTTAGCGCTCTATTTCATAATTATTAGATGCTTGATAAATGTTTATTGAATGAATGAGTGAATTAGGGAATGAAAGAATGAAAGGCACCGTCCTTTCTTTGCTTTCCTTTTCTTTTGAATCCAAACAAAGCTTAATATTAGTAACAAAAAAAAGATGAATCAACTAAAGATTTAATTTTGTTTATACAGAGAGTAAAGTGATACATTGATAAATGTATTATGTGTTATATTACATATGATATAATTATATGCATATGTTAATTGTAATATAGAGTACATTTTAATTCTCACATCCTAAATTTTGTTTTAATATAGGGACCACGAGGACTGCAAGGTGATGCTGGACCTCCTGGAGAAATGGGTGCTGAGGTAATTTTTCTTGGGGCTCTTTCTTGTTAGTTCATCAATAGTCAATACTTTTTGTAAGACTCCTCTTAAGGTTAAGTTGATAGGTATATATATTTTGAAGAATAATTTTATAGTGTTTTGTTTCATATTCAGGAAATAAAACCTAAAATTCTGTTAAAACCAGGGATGACTGTTGTATGAACCTAATTTTATGCATATAAAATTCCCTTAACAGTTCATTTAAATGACAGAACAAAAAGTGAATAAAACTTTCCCTTCACTGATTTAGAGTTAACTTTGATAACCCTTCACTCCATTATAGAAGAATATTGAAAAGTGACTCTTATTCAAGATATATTTTAGAATAATAAACCATACTTGTTATAATTATAAAATCCAATTCATTTCTTTTGTTTGTTAACTTTAGCGCTAAAAAATTAGGCATAAATTCTCTCCTCCCTTGGCTTCTGTGAAACTGCTCCCTCTTGATTCTGCTTTTTACCTTCTGATTAGCCTCAGTCTTGATGGGAAGCTGTCCTTCCTCTTCCTTAGCTTACAATCATATTATCACATAGACTTTAATTACCAGTATTATTCTGATAGCTCTAGCTTGATAGCTCTAACTCATGCCTCTCTCCTTGAGGCCCCAGTTATTGATTTCCTGTTGTCTTTTATGTATGCACCTAGGTATCCCACAAACATCTCAAATTCAAAATATCTAAACCAAACCCATCGCTTTCCCACTGTTATTCCTCTTTTTATTCTCATCTCACGGAAAGATATCCCTTATGCCCAGTAACCCCAAACTGAGAGTCATCCTAGACTCCCCTTCCTTCAATCAGCTCTTTTCCCTTTGAATAAGCTCCCACTAATGTCTCACCTCCATCCTTTCCTTTCCGTCCCCATTGCCGGTGGTCCAGTCCTCTGCTCTAATTCCATGTCTCCTCCAACTGCCATTATTCCTTAGCTACTTGTGGCCAGTTTACCTTTGTCATATCATTCTTGTCCTTGAAATTTTTCAATGGCTCTCATAGCCTTTAATAAAATGCCAATTTCTTAAGATGATAATGTTCTGCATTGTCTAATGTCTGCAGACCTTTTCAACCACATTCCAATAGAACTTTTCTCCTCCTCTAATTCCACGATTATGCCATGCTTTCTTGCTGTGTACTGTGTATCCACTGGGAGTCCAAGGGTGGCTGAGATATGGTCCCTGACTCCTTTAGCAGTTTATAATCTATTCCAGAAGATAATCATGTAAAAGCTCATTATACTTCTGTTAGACCCAATGATGGAGACATTCACAGGGCATTATAAGAGTACAGCAATGGGTATGTTACCTTACCTGGATAAGGGGAAAAAGAAGACTTGTCTGTGTTGAGGCAGGGGGAGGGTAATGAGTTTTAAGGAATGAGTATGAGTTAGCCATATGAAAAGAGGGAATAAGGATATGGTGATTCCAGAAAAAGGGGTAGTATGAGTAGGAACATGCAAACATGAGGCCGTGTGGATGCTTTGATGCTTAAAGTCAAAACAAGGAGTGATGATAGATGAAATTACAGAGAAATGGTTAGATCAAACGAAAAATCTTATATACTCTGTTAAGAAGCTTGAACTTTTCATCTTATGGGCTACAGTAAGTCATTGTGAGGTAGGCATAGGGCAGTGATAAAGTCAGATTTGTATTTTTGGAAGATCATTTTAGCAGTCTCAGGGAAGATGTATTTGAGAAGACAAGAGTGCAGACATATATACCTTCTAAAAAGCTGTTGCATTCAACTAGTTAAGAAACAATGGAGGTCCGAACTAAAGTAGTCAGCATAAGTAAGAAGGGGATGTATTTGAGAAATGTTTGTTACATAAATTCTGGAGAACCTGCATATTTGTGGGATATGGAAAGTAAATGGGAAAGAGAAGTCAAAAATTATTTCCAGATTTCAACAGGATGGATGGCAATATCGTTTCCTGAGACAAGAAAAGAAGAATGTTAGTCATAATCTGCTACTCTGCCCAAGGTAAATGGTTAACAGGTAGCAGACCCTGGCTTTGAATCCACATCTGATTCAAAAGCCAATGCTGAAAAGCTGTACTATGCCACGTCCGCCCTCTGAGTCTAAAAAAGCAGAGGAAAGTCATACCTCATAACTTGAAAAAAAATTTTTTAATAGGGTAGGAGACAAGAATCTGTCATGATAAGGAGCAGGGGTTGAACATATTTTCTATTGAGGAATATATGCTGGTTTAGAATAGTGGTTGAGGATAATGGAAGAGGGAAATGACTAAAGACATGTAAAAGCAGATATACCTTATTAAAAGTAAAACTGAAGTAGGAGACTTTGAATTTGCATTATATTAATAATAATGATGTTAATACTAGGTAACAACTTCAGAGAACTTTCTATGTTCCTAGCAGTATTTATGTACTTTACCATATTAATGAATTCTCACAATACCCCATGAGGTAATGCAATTATCCTCATTCTACAGATAAGGAAACTAAGCCATGAAATGGTTAAGCAACTTGTTCAAGAGCAATAGCTGTGCAATAGTAGTGCAATAGCAAGAGTAGTGGTAGAGCCCACATTTAAATTTAGGCAGTCTCTCTCTGCAACCCATTCTCTTAGTCACTATGCCTCTCAATATGTAATGAAGCCACTTTGCACAAGAGTGTAATTTTTCCATTGATGTTCAACTGGGAATAGAAATGGAGAAGGCAATTTAAAGTGCTAATCCAAGATTGGCATAAGAAAAGAGATACCACAGAGATCAGAAGATCAACTATTGGATTTAGCCTAAGAGTAAAAGAAGCCGAGAGGAGCTGACAGATTGGGTGAAACTGGGGAATAGACGAGGTCTAGGGAATTAAAAGCAATTTTGATGTGGAAGAAGTCCTGAGAGAGTTGGAATTCTCGCTTGAGAGATAATTTTAACCTTAGGTTAGGATATTAAATTCTATCATTTCTGAGGCAGAGCAGAAACTCAGGCAGTCTCACTTCGTAGTCCTTCCTCTTAAGTACTGTAATACACCGCCTCTTATAACAGTAAAGTCACAAAGGTAACCAACAGAAAATTTTAAATAATATAACTATTTAAAAATTGGTGAAATGATGGTAAAATGGAGGGAGTTTTAAGGGAACTAAACTTTTAGCAAGGTAATACATCAAGAATTAGAGGTAGATTTCTTGGTTATAGAAATAACCATTAAGAGAACTAAAAACAAATTGTTTTATAAAGTAGTTGCCTCTGAGGAATGGGGCTGGGGCTTTTCATTATAAGTCCATCTGTACTATTATGCCTGTATAGTTTTATTTTGGAAAAAGCGAAGCGAGTCTGGATTGTGGAAGCTGAGTCAAAATGTAAAATTGAACTTCTCATCTAAAATACTGTAACAACATAAGAGATATTTTAATCGCTAATAATTATTAGGAAGGTTATCACCCATGGATCAGAACTATTGAGGAATCCCTGGAAGACAGAAAGCAAACAGGAAACTTCTGGTCAAGATAGTATCATAGGTTAATGGCTTTAAACTACCCCTCTACTCTGAAAACATGGGGATTATAGAATGCATATGTATGTATTTATAATTGTGTGTGTATAAGTACACATACATACATACACACACATAGAGTAAGAGAAGAGAGTGAGGAAGTAGAGAAGGGAGAGGCAGGCAGAGTATTCTCAACAACAAGATAAATGTCTCCAGGAGAAAAAAATAAATAAAACAATACAATAGCAATTATAGGAGCTCGAAGCTTATAAATAGCCAGAGGTTGCAAGAAGTTATATGTTTTCAAGATAAAAGCTTCAACCAAAATCTTCCCAACTGGACCCATCCATGAAAGGGGCGTGGGAAAAAATGCCGTATATATGTATATATATAATTCATATCTTCTTTGTGTGATATATTTTATAAAACCAATAAAGAAAATGGAATTTTTTTCAAGAAGTGTATTCCAAGAGGGATCAACATAAATAGATAGGAAGAATAAAAAGTGAAAAACGCAGGGAATAGTAAGGGTATGAGGGTAGAAAATTAGAAGAGGAAATGGGAAGTAGTTTGTCTTGAGCAAAGATTAAAGGACGAGAGGAAGGGTTAGAAGAAACTGGTCTAAGCAGTCCTGATTTCTGGTGATGTTGTTTTAGCATTTGAACTGTTAAACGGTCCCAGAAATTATCTGGTCTTACGCCATGATGTTTATAAAGGAGCAGCAAAAATCCTTTCCTGGACATAGATATCCCATCCTTGGGCTGAAAATTACTTCCATCTTCTTATGAGGTTGTTATTGCCTTTATGTTGGTGAAGGAATGTGTACAAACAATGTGTCAAATCATTCTATTCTAGGGAACTTCGGGTATTGAGGGAGAATCTGGTCTGCAAGGAGAGCCAGGTGCAAAGGTAACCTTCCTAAATAGTAAAGGAGGTCTCTAAACTTTCACCATTGACTCCCCGATGTTTGCAATATTTTGGCAAACAGCCACCATCTTGGAAGCAGGTAAAGGACAGCAGATAAAAATGGAAAGTGTTCTCAAATGAGTCAGAATAAATATTACTGAGAAAAAAATATTATCTGTCTCTCTATATATGCAGATAAGTATGTGTGTGTATATCTATACACACACACATATATATATATACGGTTATATATTGGAGGGAATACAAATGAAAAAGCAAAATATTATAAATAAATTAATCTGAAGAAAAGGAAAAAATAGTGTTTTGGAACTCCTGTCTTCATGATATACCCTCCATAACTGTTAGACATGCAGTTTTAGTAGAAAAGAGTTTAATCTTTCCCTTTGTTTCTTCAGGGAGATGTTGGACCTGCAGGCAGTGTTGGAGTGACTGGGGAGCCAGGGTTACGGGTACGTGCCTACTAGAAACCATTTTAATGCACTGGCCCTCCTATTTTAGAGACTCAAGACTCAGCCTAAAGACTTCAAAGATTGTATAATAAACTTTTCTGGTGCATTATAGAAAATGTTGGTCTTTATTTTATAATTTCAAAAGCTGCATGCTAAACCCTGTTCACATTGTAATTTAGTAGCATTGAGAGGCCTAACCACACACAACCTTTTTCTCAGAATCAGATGTACTCAGCAGAATCCTTGCCAAATGTGTGGAGTCACTGTGATTGTCACTAATGTTAGCATGAAGAAGAAATTCACAAATACTAGTGATCAACTCTCATGCTATTTCCGGACCTAACAAGACAGACAGACATTGAAATCTAATTTGTGTTTAGAAAAACAGCAACAAAAAACTAGAGTCATGCAAAGTTAACAAGATTCAAAGAAATAATTGTAGATTTTTGTAGACAAAAACAATTGTAGATAATTGTGATGAGGTAGCTTACAGAAGTTATTCTAATATAGACAGTGGTTAATTTAAGCTGTGGTAAGTTTTTTTCCAAGATAACAGGGACCAAGATAATTTTAAGAGACATTTGTTTACTAAAAGGTAAAGTTGGGAGATGTATTTTGCATTCGATTTCCTTCTTGTTCATTTTCCCCTTTTTTTCAGGGGGGTGGGAAGTATGAGGTCAGGGTAATGGAAGTGTCAGCAGTTGGAGCAATGAGCAACTGTGAAGACACACTGATTAATTTACTTGTAAATAGTTCAGGTGGCAAGAGAGCCAGTACTTCTTTAATAGCTTCATAAATTGTGGCTCTACATTTCTACAAGTTCTGTGTCTAGAAGACAACTTCCAAATATACCAGGGCCTTGACAGTCACCTCTTCTCTGTAAGGGAGAAAATACAGACCTTAAAAATCCGGTACACTAATTTTAACTGAATTAAGTTGTATTAATCCATGTAAATTAAGAAAAGCAAGATACTATAATTTTATGAAATTCAGTATTTACAGTCTTTGAACTAAGAAACATAGGTATAGCTGTCTAAATATCCAAAGCTACCAAATGAATATATATTACCTTTAATTATCTAAAAGGTATTAATATTCTGAGACCATCTTGTGTTTGAATTTACAGTGCTGTGACTCTTTAAATCATCTTCAGAGTTATTCCAGGCAAATTAAATCATGTTCATTATACTTTCAAATACTCCTTATAAATAAAGTAGAAGTAGGAATAAATGTATATAAACCTGCTACTTCTATAGATACCAGGGGCAAAAAAATAAATTTAGATAAATGATTTAGCGAAATAATAAATCTTACATTTCTGCTACCAAATAGGGTGAACCAGGAGCTGCTGGAGAAGAAGGTCTCCAGGGTAAAGATGGAATAAAGGTAAACTATACTTTTAACATTATGATTAAGGTAGATGTTTTTGAGAACTCTTTCAAATATTAAACGTAATTTTTTATGTGCCAACAAAAATCTCTTATTGCGTGGCATAATTATTTTACTACTTTCCCTTTCTCAAAAATTTTTACTGTGTTATAGGGGAACCCAGGAAGAAGGGGACTTCCTGGAAAGGATGGAGAAAAAGGAGAGACAGGCTTACCAGGGACCACAGGGCCCCTGGGTGGACCAGGTGTAATGGGTCCTCCGGTGAGTACTGCTGGGTTCAATACTCAGTGAACTCAGTCCTCTACACACCCACACCCCCACACACAAGTGTGAGCCATACACACACATTCTTGTCTCCCTTATATGTCCATTTGGTATTTGAAGGTATGGAACTAGGGCTTGAGTAAAGAACAAACCAGGGACTGATTATCAGCCTTCCTAACATCCAAGGAAAAAAGATACTTTTCCCATGTGTCACACATGCTATTGAACTTCTTCATTTTTTTCTCACTTTATTGCGACGTAATTGACATGTATTATATAAGTTATATAAGTTTACAGTGCATGACCTGTTGATTTCTTGTGCATAAATATTGCTAAATGATTCCCATAATAAGTTTAGTTAGCACATCTATCACCTCACACAGTTGCCTTTTTGTGTGTGTGGTGAGAATTTTTAAGAGTTACTGTCTTAGCATCTTTCAAGTACACAATACGGTGGTGTTAACTATAGTCACCATGCTGTACATTAGATCTCCAGAACTTACTCATCTTATAACTGGAAATTTGTGCCCTTTGACCACCTTCACCTATTTTCCCCATCTCTTCACCCCTGGCAACACCAAACAACTCTGTTTCTATGAGTTCTTATGAGTTTCGTTAGGTAACACATATTCATGAGATCATACAGTATTTGTGTTTCTCTGACTTATTTCACAAGCATAATGCTTTCAAGGTCTATCCATGTTGTTTCAAATGGCAGAATTTCCTTCTGATTATGACTGAATAATATTACATTGTATACATAGAGAACATATATATGTGTGTGTATATGATCACATTTTTTCAAATATTAGTTGACCTTATATGCATGGGTTTATCTCTGGGCTCTTGATTCTGTTCTCTTGGTCTATATGTCTGTTTTAATGCTGGTACCATACTGTTTTGGTTAATATAGTTTTGTATTGATAAAGTCTGAAATTAGGAAGTGTGATGCCTCCAGCCTTGTTCTTCTTTCTCAAGATTGTTTTAGCTATTTGGTGTCTTTTATGGTTCCATGAAAATTTTAGAATTGCTTTTTGCTATTTTGATTAAAAAAAACTGCCTGGAATCTTGATAGGGATTATACTGAATCTATAGATTGCTTTGGATAGTATGGACATTTTAACAATATGTGAAAATGAGATTTTTTCCACTTATTTGTATTTTCTTGAGTTTCTTTCATCAGTGTCTTCTAGTTTTCAGTGTATAGATATTTTACCTCCTGGGTTATATTTATTCTAAGTATTTTATTGATTTTGATACTATTGTAAATGGGATTATTTTCTTTATTTTTTTCAGATAATTTGTTGTTAGTGTGTGGAAATATGACTGGGTTTTAGTAGGTTGATTTTGTATCCTGCAACTTTATTGAAATCATTTATTAATGCTAACAGTTTTGTGGTACAGTCTTCAGAGTTTTCTGTATATTAAGATGTCACCTACAAATAGACATGGTTTTACTTCTGTTTTACTTCTTCCTTTCTAACTTGGATGCCTTTTATTTCTTTTTCTTGCCCAATTGCTCAAGCTTGGACTTCCAGTCACACTTGCCATGTTCCTGATCTTGGAGGAAAAGCTTTTTTTGAGTATGATGTTAGCTGTGGGTTTTTCATATATGGCTTTTATTATGTTGAGGTACATTCTTTCTATACCCAATTTGTTGAGACGTTTTATAATGAAAGGTTGTTGAATTTTTTCCAGGCCTTTTCTGCATCTATTCAGATGATCGTATGTTTTTTTCTTTAATTCTGGGAATGTGGTACATCACATTGACTGATTTGCAGATTTTTGAGTCATCTTTGCATACCTGGAATAAATCCCACTTGATCATGGTGTATGGTCCTTTTAATATGCTATTGAATTCAGTTTGCTAGTATTTTGTTGAGAATTTTGGCATCTCTATTTGTCAGGGATATTGGCTGGCCTGAATTTTTTTTTCTTGTAGTATCCTTATCTGGCTTGGCATCAGAGTAATGCTGGCCTTGTAAAATGTCTTTGGGAATGCTGGCCTTGTAAAATTTTTGGGAAAATTTGAGAAAGTTTAGCATTAATTCTTCTTTAAATGTTTGATATGATTCAGCAGTAAAACCATTTGGTCCTGGGCTTTTCTTTGTTGAGAGGTTTTTCACTACTGATTCAATCTCCTTATTCATTGGTCTTTATAGATTTTCTATTTCTTCATGATTCAGTCTTGGTACGTAGTATCTTTCTACTTCTCCATTTCTTCTAGGTTTTCAATTTGCTGGCAAATAATTATATGTAGTAGTCTCTTATGATCCTTTTTCTTTTTGTGGTATCCTTTATGTCTCCTCTTTCATTTCTAACTTTGAGTCCTCTCTCTCGGTGAGTTTGGCTAAAGGTTTGTCAATTTTGTTTATCATTTTTTTTCTGACAGTTCAGATAATATTTTTTTTCATATTGTTAAGTCCATAAGCTTTATTTTTTTAACATCTTTATTGGCGTATAATTGCTTTACAATGGTGTGTTAGTTTCTGACGTATAACAAAGTGAATCAGCTATACATATACATATATCCCCATATCTCCTCCCTCTTCTATCTCCCTTCCATCCTCCCTATCCCACCCCTCTAGGTGGTCACAAAGCACCGAGCTGACCACCCTGTGCTATGTGGCTGCTTCCCACTAGCTATCTATTTTACATTTGGTAGTGTATATTTGTCCATGCCACTCTCTCACTTTGTCACAGCTTACCCTTCCCCCTCCCTGTGTCCTCAAGTCCATTCTCTACATCTGCATCTTTATTCCCGTCCTGCCCCTAGGTTCTTCAGAACCATTTTTTTTTTTAGATTTCATATATATGTATTAACATACGGTATTTGTTTCACTCTTTCTGACTTACTTCACTCTGTATGACAGACTCTAGGTCCATCCACCTCACTTCAAATAACTTAATTTCGTTTCTTTTAATGGCTGAGTAATATTCCATTGTATATATGTGCCACATCTTCTTTATCCATTCATCTGTCGATGGACACTTAGGTTGCTTCCATGTCCTGGCTATTGTAAATACAGATGCAAAAATAGTTCTAAAAGGGAAGTTCATAGTGATAAATTCCACATTAGAAAAAGGGAAAGACCTCAAATAAGTAACCTAACTTTACTCTTCAAGGAAGTGGAAAAAGAAGAACAAAATAAGGCCAAAGTTAGCAAGAAGGAAGTGATAAAGATTAGAGCAGGAATAAGTGAAATAGAGGATAGGAAAACAATAGAAAAAATTAATAAGAGTTGGTTTTTAAAAATGATAAACACTGGAAGTTGTACACCATCATTCACACTGTAAGACCCTAACATGAAACTGTAGCCAAAAGGTCTAACAGCACTGTAGAGTGTATATGCATGTACATACATGGCCACTCTGTCTGCAAGATGCTTTAGTGGAATGTTATATCCAAAGTTAGATCTAAAGTTGGAAGCCTCTTCTCTTGCAATGTCTGCTAAAGAACGAGCATCTGCCAACAAACCTACTACTGCCATTCCAACATGCCGATCAACATTAAAAAGTCGTTTGTGGACTTCCCTGGTGGCGCAGTGGTTGAGAGTCCGCCTGCTGATGCAGGGGACACCGGTTCATGCCTGGTCCGGGAAGATCCCACATGCCGCGGAGCGGCTGGGCCCGTGAGCCATGGCTGCTGAGCCTGCACGTCCGGAGCCTGTGCTCCGCAACGGGAGAGGCCACAGCAGTGAGAGGCCCGCGTACCGCAAAAAAAAAAAAAAAAAAAAAAAAAAAGTCGTTTGTTAGCACCTTCTTCATAAAATTTAGAAAGGACTAATTTTTCTACCCCAAAGACAGCGCCATCTTTACATCTGATTCCAATAGCTGTACTACTATTTTCCACAGGCTTCATAGCATACTCAACGTGAAAAACTCTCCCATCAGGAGAGAATGTAGAGACTGACAGGTCATACCCAGTGCCAACTGAGCTCATCATGCTAAAACCACTGGGACACCTAGGGCTTCAGGGTCTGAGGAATATTTTTTAATTTCCATATATTTGTGAGTTCTACAACTCTTCTCTCCTGTTGTTGATTTCTAGTTTCATACCATTGTGGCTGGAAAGTTACTTGATATAATTTCTATCTAACTGTATTTATAGAGACTTGTATTGTGGCCTTACATATGATCTATCTACAGAAATGTTCCATGTGAACATTTTTTGAGAAGAATGTGTATTCTGCTACTGTTGGATGGAATGTTCTTTATATGTCCATTACGTCTGTTTGGCCTGTAGTGTTCAAATCTTCTGTTTCCTTATTAATTTTCTGTCTGGAAGATATAGCCATTTTAGAGAGTAGGATATTAAAGTCCCCAAACAAGATAGTATTGCTGCTTATTTCTCCTTTTATTTCTGTTAGTATTTACTTTATATATTTAGATACTCCAAAGTTTGGCACATAAATATTTATAATTATTATATGTTATCAATTAATTGACCCGTTTATCATTATTAATGACCTTCCTTATCTCTTGTGACTGTTTTCAGCTTAAAATCTATTTTATCTGATATAAGTATAGCTATCCCTGCTTTCTTTTGGTTACCATTTGCTTGAAATATCTTTCCTCATCCCTTCCCTCTCAGTCTTTGTGTGTCCTTCAAGCTTAAGTGAGTCTCCTGTAGGCAGCATATAGCTGGGTCTCTTTTTTTAAATCCTTTTAGCCATTCTGTCTTTTGATTGGATAAGTTAATCCATTTACAATTAAAGTAATTATTGATAAGTAAGGACTTCCTATTGCCATTGTGCTCATTGTCTGCTGATTCTTTTACAGACTCTTACTTCATTGCTTCCTCACTTGCCCTTTTCCTTTGTGATTTTTGGACTTTTGTAGCAGTGTGCCTTGAATCCTTTATCATAATCTTGTGTATCTACTACATGTTTTTCCTTTGTGGCTCACATAAAATACATTACAATTCTAACACCATAGTTTAAGCAGATAAAACTTAACTTTGATATCCTACAGAAACTTTATGTGTTTACTTCCTTCTCCCCCCTCACATTTTAGGTTACTGATGTTACAGTTTAATCTTTTTGTATTCTTTATCCAATAACAAATTATTGTAGTTATGGTTATTTTTGTTGTTGTTTTTGTTTATGTTTTTGTTTTCTAAAGTAATGGGTTCATTGAGATGTAATTCACATATACCATAAAATTCGCATGTTTAAAGTGTACAATTTAGTAGTTTATACTACATTCACAAAGTTGTGCAATCGTTACGACTGTCTAATTCCAGAACATTTTCATCATGCCAAAAACAAACCCTGTACCCACTACCAGTCATTCCCCATTCTCCCCTTCCCCTACCCTCTGGCAACCACTAATTTACTCTCTGTCTCTGTAGATTTTCCTATTCTGGACTATGATTAACTTTTTGAAGTGTAAAAAAGAATTCTTTCTTTCTTTTATTACAACCCACCCCCCGCCGCTTTCCCCCCTTGGTGTCCATACATATGTTCTCTACATCTGTGTCTCAATTTCTGCCCTGCAACCGGCTCACCTGTACCATTTTTCTAGGTTCCACATATATGCATTAATATACAATATTTGTTTTTCTCTTTCTGACTTACTTCACTTTGTATGACAGTCTCTAGATCCATCCATGTCTCTACAAATGACCCAATTTTGTTCCTTTTTATGGCTGAATAATATTCCATCGTATATATGTACCACATCTTCTTTATCCATTCATCTGTCAATGGGCATTTAGGTTGTTTCCATGACCTGGCTATTGTAAATAGTGCCGCAATGAACATTGGGGTGCATGTGTCTTTTTTTTTTTAATTTAATTTATTTTTTTATACAGGTTATTATTAGTCATCCATTTTATACACATCAGTGTATACATGTCAATCCCCATCTCCCAATTCATCACACCACAGCCCCCCACCCCCGCTGCTTTTCACATGTGTCTTTTTGAATTATGGTTTTCCGAGGGTATATGTCCAGTAGTGAGATTGCTGGATCATATGGTAGTTCTATTTTTAGTTCTTTAAGGAACCTCCATACTGTTCTCCATAGTGGCTGTATCAATTTACATTCCCAGCAGTGCAAGAGGGTTCCCTTTTCCCCACACCCTCTCCAGTATTGGTTGTTTGTAGATTTTCTGATGATGCCCATTCTAACTGGTGTGAGGTGATACCTCATTGTAGTTTTCATCTGCATTTCTCTAATAATTAGTGATGCTGAGCAGCTCTTCATGTGCTTCTTGGCCATCTGTATGTCTTCTTTGGAGAAATGTCTGTTTAGGTCTGCTGCCCATTTTTGGATTGGGTTGTTTGTTTTTTTAATATTGAGCAGCATGAGCTGTTTATATATTTTGGAAATTAATCCTTTGTCTGTTGATTCGTTTGCAAATATTTTCTCCCATTTTGAGGGTTGTTTTTTCATCTTGTTTATGGTTTCCTTTGCTGTGCAACAGCTTTGAAGTTTCATTAGGTCCCATTTGTTTATTTTTCTTTTTATTTCCATTACTCTAGGAGGTGGATCAAAAAAGATCTTGTGGTGACTTATGTCAAAGAGTGTTCTTCCTATGTTTTCCTCTAAGAGTTTTATAGTGTCTGGTCTTACATTTAGGTCTCTAATCCATTTTGAGTTTATTTTTGTGTATAGTGATAGGGAGTGTTCTAATGTCATTCTTTTACATATAGCTGTCCAGTTTTCCCAGCACCACTTGTTGAAGAGACTGTCTTTCCTCCATTGTATATCCTTGCCTCTGTTGTCATAGATTAGTTGACCATAGGTGCGTGGGTTTATCTCTGGGCTTTCTATCTTGTTCCATTGATCTGTGTTTCTGTTTTTGTGCCAGTACTATATTGTCTTGATTACTGTAGCTCTGTAGTATAGTCTGAAATCAGGAAGTCGGATTCCTCCAGCTCCGTTTTTTTCACTCAAGACTGCTTTAGCTATTTGGGGTCTTTTATGTCTCCATACAAATTTTAAGATTTTTTGTTCTAGTTCTGTAAAAAATGCCATTGGTAATTTAATAGGGATTGCATTAAATCTGTAGATTGCTTTGGGTAGTATGGTCACTTTCACAATATTGATTCTTCCAATCCAAGAACCTGGTATATCTCTCCATCTGTTGGTATCATCTTTAATTTCTTTCATTAGTGTCATAGTTTTCTGCATACAGGTCTTTTGTCTCCCTAGATAAGTTTATTCCTAGGTATTTTATTCTTTTTGTTGCAGTGGTAAATGGGAGTGTTTCCTTAATTTCTCTTTCAGATTTTTCATCATTAGTGTATAGGAATGCAAGAGATTTCTGTGCATTAATTTTGTATCCTGCAACATTACCAAATTCATTGATTAGCTGTAGTAGTTTTCTGGTGGCGTCTTTAGGATTCTCTCTATATAGTATCACGTCATCTGCAAACAGTTACAGTTTTACTTCTTCTTTTCCAATTTGTATCCATTTTATTTCTTTTTCTTCTCTGATTGCCATGGCTAGGACTTGCAAAACTATGTTGAACAGTAGGGGTGAGAGTGGACATCCTTGTCTTGTTCCTGATCTTAGAGGAAATGCTTTCAGTTTTTCACCATTGAGAATGATGTTTGCTATGAGTTTGTCATATATGGCCTTTATTATGTTGAGCTAGATTCCCTCTATACCCAAGTATGAGAATTTTTATCATAAATGGGTATTGAATTTTGTCTAAATCCTTTTCTGCATCTACTGAGATGATCATATGGTTTTCCTTCTTCAGTTTGTTAATATGGTGTATCACATTGATTGATTTGCATATATTGAAAAATCCTTGCATGCCTGGGGTAAACCCCACTTGATCATGGTGTATGATCCTTTTAATGTGTTGTTGGATTCTGTTTGCTAGTATTTTCTTGAGGATTTTTGCCTCTGTATTCACCAGTGATATTGTTGTGTAATTTTCTTTTTTTGTAGTATCTTTGTCTGGTTTTGGTATCAGGGTGATGGTGGCCTCATTGAATGAGTTTGGGAGTGTTCCTTCCTCTGCAAATTTTTGGAAGAGTTTGAGAAGGATGGGTGTTAGCTCTTCTCTAAACGTTTGATAGAATTCACCCGTGAAGCCATCTGGTCCTGGACTTTTGTTTGTTGGAAGATTCTTAATCATAGTTTCAATTTCATGACTTGTGATTGGTCTGTTCATATTTTCTGTTTCTTCCTGGTTCAGTCTTGGAAGGTTATATCTTTCTAAGAATCTGTCCATATCTTCCAAGTTGTCTATTTTATTGGCAGAGTGTTGATTGTAGTAGTCTCTTAGGATGCTTTGTATTTCTGCGGTCTGTTTAAACTTCTCCTTTTTCATTTCAAATTTATTGATTTGAGTCCTCTCCCTCTTATTCTTCATGAGTCTGGCTAATGGTTTATCAATTTTGTTTATCTTCTCAAAGAACCGGGTTTAAGTTCTGTTGATCTTTGCTTTTGTTTTCTTTGTTTCTATTTCATTTATTTCTGCTCTGATCTTTATAATTTCTTTCTTTCTACTAACTTTGGGTTTAGTTTGTTCTTATTTCTCTAGTTCCTTTACGAGTAAGGTTAGATTGTTTATTTGAGATTTTTCTTGTTTCTTGAGGTAGGCTTGTATAGCTCTAAACTTCCCTCTTAGAACTGCTTTTGCCACATCCCATAGGTTTTGGATCATCGTGTTTTCATTGTCGTTTGTCTCTAGGTATTTGATTTCCTCTTTGATTTCTTCAGTTATCTCTTGGTTTAGTAATATATTGTTTAGCCTCCACGTGTTTGTATTTTTTACAGATCTTCTCCTGTAATTGATTTCTATTCTCATAGCCTTGTCGTCAGAAAAGATGCTTGATATGATTTCAATTTTCTTAAATTTACTGAGGCTTGATTTGTGACCCAAGATGTGATCTATCCTGGAGAATGATCTGTGCAGACTTGAGAAGAAAGTGTAATCTGCTGTTTTTGGATGGAATGTCTTATAAATATCAATTAAATCTCTCTGGTCTGTTGTGTCATTTAATGCTTGTGTTTCCTTATTAATTTTCTGTTTGGACCAGTCTGTCCATTGGTTTGAGTGAGGTGTTAAAGTCCCCCACTATTATTGTGTTATTGTCGATTTCCTCTTTTAGAGATGTTAGCTGTTGCCCTATGTATTGAGGTGCTCCTATGTTGGATGCATATATATTTATAATTGTTATATCTTCTTCTTGGATTGATCCCTTGATCATTATATAGTGTCCTTCCTTGTCTCTTGTAACATTTTAAAGTCTATTATATCTGATATGAGTATTACTACTCCAGCTTTCTTTTGATTTCCATTTGCATGGAATATCTTTTTCCATCCCCTCACTTTCAGTCTGTATGTGTCCCTAGGTCTGAAGTGGGTCTCTTGTAGACAGCATGTATATATAGGTCTTGTTTTTGTATCCATTCAGCAAGCCTGTGTCTTTTGGTTGGAGCATTTAATCCATTCACGTTTAAGGTAATTATCCATATGTATGTTCCTGTTACCATTTTCTTAATTGTTTTGGGTTTGTTTTTGTAGGGTCTTTTCTTCTCTTGTGTTTCCTACTTAGAGAAGTGCCTTTAGCATTTGTTGTAGAGCTGGTTTGGTGGTGCTGAATTCTGTTAGCCTTTGCCTGTCTGTAAAGCTTTTGATTTCTCCATCGAATCTGCATGAGATCCTTGCTGGGTAGAGTAATCTTGGTTGTAGGTTCTTCCCTTTCATCACTTTAAGTGTATCATGCCACTCCCTTCTGGCTTGTAGAGTTTCTGCTGAGAAATCAGCTGCTAACCTTATGGGAGTTCCCTTGTATGTTATTTGTCATTTTTCCCTTGCTGCTTTCCATAATTTTTCTTTGTCTTTAATTTTTGCCAATTTGATTACTGTGTGTCTAGGCATGTTTCTCCTTGGGTTTATCCTGTATGGGATTCTCTGCACTTCCTGGACTTGGGTGGCTATTTCCTTTCCCATGTGAGGGAAGTTTTCGACTATAATCTCTTCAGATATTTTCTTGGGTCCTTTCTCTCTCTCTTCTCCTTCTGGGACCTGTATAATGCAAATATTGTTGCATTTAATGTTGTCCCAGAAGCCTCTTAGACTTTCTTCATTTCTTTTCATTCTTTTTTCTTTATTCTGTTCCACAGCAGTGAATTCCACCATTCTGTCTTCCAGGTCACTTATCCGTTCTTCTGCCTCAGTTATTCTGCTATTGATTCCTTCTAGTGTATTTTTCACTTCAGTTATTGTATTGTTCATCTCTGTTTGTTTGTTCTTTAATTCTTCTAGATCTTTGTTAAATATTTCTTGCATCTTCTTGATCTTTGCCTCCATTCTTTTTCCGAGGTCCTGGATCATCTTCGCTATCATTATTCTGAATTCTTTTTCTGGTAGGTTGCCTATCTCCACTTCATTTATTGTTTTTCTGGGGTTTTATCTTGTTCCTTCATCTGGTACATAGCCCTCTGCCTTTTCATCTTGTCTATCTTTCTGTGAATGTGTTTTTTGTTCCACAGGCTGCAGGATTGTAGTTCTTTTTGCTTCTGCATCTGCCCTCTGGTGGATGAGGCCATCTAAGTGGTTTGTGCAAGTTTCCTGATGGGGGGACTGGTGATGGGTGGTGCTGGCTGTTGCTCTGGTGGTCAGAGCTCAGTAAAACTTTAATCCACCTGTCTGCTGATGGGTGGGGCTTGGTCCCCTCCCTGTTGGTTGTTTGGCCTGAGGCAACCCAACACTACACCTACCCAGGCTCTTTGATGGGGCTAATGATGGACTCTGGGAGGGCTCATGCCAAGGAGTACTTCCTAGAACTTCTGGTGCCAGTGTCCTTGTCTTTGTGGTGAGCCACAGGCACCCCCCACCTCTGCAGGAGACCCTCCAACACAAGCAGGTAGGTCTGGTTCAGTTTCTGTTGGGGGGTCAATACTCCTTCCCCTGGGTCCCGATGTGCACACTACTTTGTGTGTGCCCTCCAAGAGTGGAGTCTCTTTCCCCCTGTCCTGTCTAAGTCCTGCAATCAAATCCCGCTAGCCTTCAAATCTGATTTTCTAGGAATTCCAACTCCTGTTGCCGGACCCTCAGGTTCGGACGCCTGACGTGGGGCTCAGAACCTTCACTCCAGTGGGTGGACTTCTGTGGTATAAGTGTACTCCAGTTTGTGAGTCACCCGCACAGAAGTTATGGTATTTGATTTTATTGTGATTGCGCCCCTCCTACCATCTCATTGTGGCTTCTCCTTTGTCTTTGGATGTGGGATATCTTTTTTGCTGAGTTCCAGTGTCTTCCTGTCGATGACTGTTCAGCAGTTGGTTGTGATTCCGGTGTTCTCACAAGAGGGAGTGAGAACACGTCCTTCTACTCCACCATCTTGAACCAATCCCATTATGGTTATTTCTAATAAACTTGTTTTTTAACTTTTTAACTAGAATTGTAAGTGATTTATGTACCACCATTACAATATTAGAGAATCTGGCTTTGAATATATATTTACCTTTAGTGGGGAGTTTCACACATTTATATGTTTTTACAATGTTATATTTCAGCTTCAAAAATGCCCTTTAGCATTTTTTGTAAGGCAGATTTAGTGGTGATAAACCCTTCAGCTTTTGTTTGTTTGGAAAAGTGTTTATCATGCCTTTATTCCTGAAGGACAGCTTTTTGGGTATAGTGTTCTTGGTTAACAGGTTCTTTTTTTTCCTTTCCATATTTTGAAGATGTTATTCCATTCTCTCCTGGTCTGCAAAATTTCTGCTGAGAAACCTACTTATAGTATTATTTAGGCTCCGTTATGTAATGAGTCACATTTCTCTTACTACTTTTAAAATTATCTCTTTGTTTTGACAATATAGTTACTGTCATCCCTCAGTATCCACAGGGGATTGGTTGCAGGACCCCCACAGGTACCAAAATCTGCACATGCTTAAGTTCCTTACATAAAATGGCATAGTATTTGCATATAACCTACATACATTCTCTCATATACTTTAAATCACCTCTAGATTACTTACAATCTTAATATAATATAAATGCTATGTAAATAGTTTTAAATACAGTATAAATGCTGTGTAAACCAGTGTCAGTTCATGGCAAATTCATGTTTTGTTTTGGAACTTTCTGGAATTTTTTTGGTAACATTTTTGATCCACAGTTGTTTGACTCTGCAGTTGTGGAACCCGCAGATACTGAGGGCTGACTATAATGTGTCTCAAAGTGACCTTTTTTGGGTTTAACCTGTTTGGGATTTTTGAGCCTCAAAAATCTGGATGTCTATTTCTCTCCCCAAGTTTAGGACGTTTTCAGCCATTATATCTTTAAGTAGTCTTTCTGCTCTTTTCTCTTTTTATTCTCCCAGTATTCACACAATATTGTTTTATTTCACACAGTCCCTTAAGTATCATAGTCTTTTCTTCATTCTTTTTCATCCTTTTTTCTTTTTGTTCCTTGGGATAATTTCAGATGACTTATCTTTGAGTTCACTGATTCTTCTGCTTGGTCAAGTCTGCTTTTGAAACTCTGTTGAGTTCTTCAGTTCAATCTTTATCTCTAGGATTTTTGTTTTATTTATTCACATGGTTTCTATTTCTTTGTTGAACTTCTCGTTTTGTTCATGCATTGTTTTTCTAATTTCATTTAGTTATCTGTGTGTGTTCTTGAAGTTCACTGAACTTTAAGAGGATTATTCTGAATTCTTTGTTAGGTAGTTCATAGATTTCCATTTCTTTAGTGTCAGTTATTGAAGCTTTATTAGTTTCTTTTGGTCTTGTCATGTTTACCTGATTCTTTATGCTCATAGTATCTTTGCATTGGTATTTACACATTTGAATAAGTGGTCTCCTCTTCCAGACTTTACAGGTTTGTTTTGGCAGGGAAAGGCCTTCACTAGTCGGCTTTGCTTAGGGGGAACTGGATGGATCAGCTTGTAGCATTTGTGGACATACACAGCTTGCTATTGAGGTCTCCAGTTTGGTTAGGTTCCTACCCATGTTCTGAGGCAAGGGGAGAGTTGCCACTGGCTGGTCTCTGCAGTTGGGTTGGCCAGCTGGCTAGGCTCCACATTGTAGTGGGACCACTAACTAGGCATCCTCGTTGGGTAGGGGTGCTGGCTGGACTTCACAGTCAGATGGGTCCATTAGCTGGGTTCTGTAGTTACCTCTGGTAGGATATGGTCTCAGGCTGTGTTCCCTGGAAGGACAGTAGCACTTGTTGGATTCTGCAGTTGGGCAAGGCCTCACGTTGTACTCTCTAACCGGATGTGGCCCTGGCAGGACTCCATGTTCTGGTGGGGCCACTGACATGGTTTCACTGTTGAATGGAGTTACAGGCTGTGCCCCAAGTTTGGGCAGAGTTGCAGACTATGCTTTGTGATCAGTTTGGGTACTGGATGTGCTCCTTTGTTGGATGAGGTCACTTGCCAGGCTGTCTGGTCAAGTGGGGCCTCCAGCTGCATCTCACAGATAATGCTCCATGGTAAGATGGGGTTACCTTGCCTGGGCGAGGTTACAGGCTGTGTTTAGTAATTGGACAAGGCCACAGGTGAAACTCTGCTGCTAGGTAGGGCTGTTAGCTGGGCCCCATAACTGGGAAGTACCTTAGACTGGGCTCCAAGCCTGCACAGGGTCACTGTTCAGGTTCCCTGGTCATGACAGGCCAGAGGCTATGCTCAACAGTTGGACAGGGCTGCTGGCTTGGCTCTCTGCCTGAGCAAGGCTGTAGTATGGACCCCACAGCCGCCTAAGTTCTCTGGCCAGTCTTTCTGGTCGAGCAGGATGGGAGTCTATGCTTAGCTGTTGAGCAGGGTTGCAGATTTACTCCCTTGCCCAGGCAGGGCCACATGACAGGCTCAAGAGCATGTATGACCACTTTTGGGGGGACACAAATCATGCAGAACTGCCAACCAAGCTCCCTGGCCAGACAGAGCCACCAGCTAAGGTCTACAGATCCCTGGCTAGGATCTCTGCTCAGGTGCTACTACAAGCAGGAATGCAGTCCATCAACATTCGAGTGCTGGTTGCTATAAGCCATGCCCCCTTTCCCCATCTCTATCTGATCCCCAGTGGTCAAGCCCCCAGGTTCCCCAAATGATCCTCATGAAGACCTGACTGGGCAACCCTGGAAGCATCCTGCAACAGTAGGGGAGCTGAATATCCACTTTGGATTCTCCTTTTCCCACAGAGAAACTATAGGCCAAGGGGATCACTCTGTGTGGTGCTGTGCCTGGGGGAAATACAGTGCAATCCAAATGAAACCTCTCCTCTTACCCTTCTAATGTTCTTCTCAGTCTCTGTGGTTCAAGGACATGCTTCAGCCTCACCCTCAGGTTCTAAGCCATACTTCTAGAGATTTGGGCATATCTTTTGCCTTTCTAAGGTTCATGGTAGTTTTCATTATTTTAGAGGACTCATCAGGGCTAGACCCACAGAGAAGCCAAGTATCAAGTGCCAAGAAAGTGCAGTTATCTTCCTGAGAATTTTTATCAAATTTGTTTTTATATAAGAAAGTTATTAATAGTTATTAATGTTTTAACATGGACTTATTTTTCAGTCAACTAGCTTAGTTCCCTAAGAGAATGCTAAAGTTGATGGGGGGAGGTGGGGGGGGACACAGAACTTAAAAAAAAGAAAGGCCTAACCATGCCATAGGACAACACAGGCAGAAATCCCAGAGAGGGATGACACAGTATGACAAATGGTGATGGGCAGAGCAGAGATGAAAAAGGGGATCAAAACAAAACATGGAAAAATGATAAACACAAATTTCATCTGCTTCATAATTTTTCCAGGAATAATCCTCTTGTACACATCTTTGGTGCCTTTTTTAGTAACAACACATGTGTGTTTCTTTTTTATTCTTTTTGTTGTTTCCTTGGAATTTTAAATGCCTTTTAGCTCATAAACTTAATAAAAATACCACAGCATATTTTTTCAAAAGAATTTTCTGATCCAAGGAACTATTGCTTAATCAGACGGCCTGATGTTGGATTTATTTTTGCACTTCAGAAAAATTCTTCCTTAGGCAATGTCACAAAGATGCTACCTTAAAAATTCTTTAAAAAATAAACAAGAAAGAGATGTTCTTCTTTCTAAAAGATTGGAAAATGATATCTGGTTTGAAAAATAAGGCAAGAGAAACGTTAGTAACAAATTCCCAAATCCAAGATTTAGACTCTTTGAACAAAGGAAAATATTTTGTATTTTATGCTTGAGTTCTGTTCTAAAATATTCAGTTGTCTAAATGCATAACTCTATATGAGGAAAATAGTTTGGAAGTTTCTCAGAAGAAACATCTGCCTGACTTATGGTCCTTCATTCATTTCTTAAAAAGTCTATCATTCTGGTATCTAAGATCTAAACAGAGGTGAAGCTGTGCACTCCAAAACTGAGTATATATAAATGAAATTATCTCGTTTTATTCCTTTACAACAAAACTTGATTGGATTTATTGAAGTGTTAATTTTCCCATCTGTCTAGGGTGGTATGATATTAGGTTGAGGTGAATATCTTAAGAGAAGCTAAAATAAAATAATGCATGCTTTTCTAAGAGGCTTTTCCGATAGACTCTTAAAAATGAAGTCAGAAAGATGAGAGAAATGAATATCAGCAGCTAGAAAAGAATGAAGTATACCTGACTCTTCTTTCTAAGACAGTTTCCTTGGTAGCCCTGAAAAATAATCACTTTGGAAATTTGAGGTCAGTGGCGTTAAGGAGTAAAGGATTATCTAAATCCTTACCTTCTGAATGATTCATATGACTCTGGTGTTAGAATTGATTGTTCTGAACTGTTGTGTTGCAAAGCAGCACATAATAGAAAGAACCCTGCACTGACCACTGTGCAAGAATTGTTGAAACCCCTGCTCTTTCACTAAAGAGCTGTACATTGTTGGGTGAGTCATTCTTTGGTTTCTTGGTTTACACATTACACATAATAAAGGGGTTGGAACTATGCAGAACACCCCAAGAAGACTGTGCCAGGGAAGATGCTGAACTGGTAGGACTTTGCTCCTTCTTTTCCTGCTTGAATCAGAAAAGATCCTTGCATGTCTATTTAACATAGTAGCTTCTATATAGGCTTTTTTGAGACAGAAAGCTTAGCCTTAAAAAAGCATTAGCTTGGATGTTTCTAAATTTATGTTAGCCTTACAAACTGTGACTCTCTAAAATGTATTTGTCCATTCACTAATTCAGTGAAGTTTATGAGTTCTTTCAATGAGAGAACTCTGCCAAGAACTCTGCTAAGCCTTAGGGACACCACGGGGAATGAGAGGAGCAAGGTTCCTGATCTCAGATTTGATAATATCATGGAGAAAACTGACATTAGACGAGATCATTGAAGGTTGTGATAAATGCAATGATGAAAATAAACAGGCTGATGATAAAGAACAACTGGTTAGGGGAAGGGGGAAGCTAGTATGGATAGAGACACTATTACACCAGGGCAGTGAGGAACGTCTTCTCTAGATAGGGGAGGATTGAATTGAGACCTGAGGAGTGAAAAGGAGCCAGTCATGCAGAGAACTTTGGGACATCCTTCAGGGTAGATAGAATAGCAAGGGCCAAGATGTGGAGGTGAGAATGATCTAGGTATTTTTGGAAAAGTTAAAGGGAGCTATTATAGCATAGTGAATAGTGAAAAGTTGTTTGGATGAGCTTGAGGAAATATGTAGAAAGCAGATCATGAAGGACCTTTTAAACCATGGTAAAAATTTGGGTTTTATTTAAAGTGTAGTAAGAAGCCACTGAAAGGTTTCAAGCAGAAGAAAAACATTGTCTCTGATGGGAGCACTCTCTATAACTTCCAAACTTTGTTTAACAATGTCTAGTGTTATTGGCTATCGCAAGGGATAAAATAAATTCCAAGAAAAAGAAATAGATAAAATAAATTTGAATTACCAAAGCATGTGATGTACCAAGACAATTAAATGAGGGAAAGAATGGTCTTTTCAACAAATGATGCTCGAACTACTGGATATCCGCACACAAAATAATTAAGTTGGATCCTCCCTTATATTATACACAGAAATTAACTCAAACTGTGTCATAGACCTAAATGTAAGAGCTAAAACTATAAATGTCTTGGAAGACACCATAGGAGTAAACCTTCATGACCCTGGGTTATGCAAAGCCTTCTTAGATAACACCAGAATTACAAGTAGCAAAAGGAAAAATAGATAAATTGTACTCCATTAAAATTAAAAGTTTTATGCATCAAAGAGCACCATCAAGAAAGTGAAAAGACTCCCATAGAATGGGAGAAAATATTATTTGCAAATTGTATATGATAAGGTACTGGTATCCAAAATATATAAAGAACTCTTACAACTGAATAATAAAAAGGCAACCCAATTGAAAAATGAGCAGTCTTTAAACAGATATTTCTCCAAAGAAAATATACAGTTGGCAAATAAGCACATGAAAAGATGCTCAACATCATTAGCTGTTAGGAAAATGCAAATAAAGCTACAATGAGATACCGCTTCACATCCACTAGGGTGGTTATAATAAGGAAAAGAAAACAGAAAATAACAAATGTTGATGAGAATGTAAAGAAATTGGAATCCTTTGGTGGGGTGTAAAATTGTGCAGCCACTTTGTAAATCAGTTTGGCAGTCTCTCAAAATGTTAAAAACAGAGTTACCATTTGACCCATCAATTCTTGGTATATACCCAAGAGAATTGAAAACAGGATTCAAACAAAAACATTTACATGAATGTTCATAGCAGCATTATTTATGATAGCCAAAAAGTAGAAACAACACAAATGGTCATCAGTTAACAAATGTCTATTAGTTAATGTAGTATGTTCACACAATGGAATATTATTTGGAAAAAAAAGAAGTAATATACTGATCCATGCCACAACATTGATGAACCTTGAAAACATTATGCCTAGCAGCCAGTCATGAGAGACCACATATTATATGAAATGTCCCAAATAGGCAAATCTCTAGAGACAGGTAGTGAATTAGTGGTTGCCTAGGGCTGGGGAGGTTGGGAGGAAACTGGTAGTCACTGCTAGTGGGTGCAGGGTTTCTTTTTGGGATGATGGAAATTGATTCTAAAATTGATTGTGGTGATGGTTGCACAACTCTGTGAATATACTAAAAACCATGACCTGTACACTTTAAATGGATTTATAATATGGTATGTGAATTATATCTCAATAAAATTGTTTTAAAAATATATGTGATGTGTTACTTCTGAGACAATACAGCTACTCTCAACAAAGTTTAAAATAATCAGTAGGGAATCCCAAATGCTTCCTCTGTGTTATAAGTAGGCTGAACATCAAGCCAACTATTATCTGTCAACATGACATTTATTTAAAAGCATTCTTATTTCTTCAATCATTGAAGAAATCTATTAAAACATGCACATTGTAGAAACTGCTGCTTTTTTTTCCAGTCTCTTCTGCAAGCCTCTAATTATACAAATGGGTTGCAGTGCGTCTTGTTAAACTTTTAAAACCCAACATTTTGGAGCAAAATATTACTTACACATTTCAGAACCAGCACGAAAATAAACCAGCCTAATATCAATGGAGGTTTACCACCACCACTCCCCAAAAGAAAAACAAACTATCTTTAAAGAGGAAAAAAGTGAACAGAAGAACCAGGGGAGATCTTTCTGATTATAATGACAGAAGAAAATGCAGCTTAGAGCACAGGTAACCCCTTTTCTCACACATAATGAGCTCTTCAAATATGTATGAAAGTTTACTGTGCAAAAGGTTCCTAGTAGATCCATATGTTCTATTTCCTAGAAGCTAAAAGGTAGTATAAAAATCTGCCACTACCCTTTGCCTTTTATTCACGAACTTTGGTTTTACTTCCAACAGATAGTAAATGTTCTTTAAGGTGTTATTTATTTACAAATAAATACCTAGCAGACTAGCTACTGTCTGATTAAGGCTAAATATTTTCTACTTTGGGCATGCATTCTATCATTCATTTATTAAATATTTATTAAGCATCAATTATATGCTGGACACAGTTCTGGGCACTAATGTTACAACAATGAACTAAACAGACAAGGTCTCTGCTGTCATGCAACATGTAGTGTGGAAAGGCAGTGTGAACAAGAGTAATAATTTCTGATAGTGATAAGTGCTATGAAGAAAATAAAACATAGTAATGGGATAGAGAATGTCCTGATAAAGGGGCTACTTTAATTGGGATGGCCACAGAAGGATTACATGAGGTTACATTGAGCCAGATGCCTAAGGATAAGAAGCCAGTCATGTGAATATCTGAAAAAAAGCTTTCTAGGCAGAGGAAACACCTAATGCAAATGCTGCAAGGTAGAAAGGGCATTTATTAAATGCTCTGTTTATAAAAAGGGGGTGGTGGTGGTCAAGTAGCTAGAGTATAGTAAATAACTGGTAAACACAATGTCAGAGAAATAGGAGGGAGGCAGATCATGTAGGGGATTATAGACCATGATAAGAGGTTTGAAGATTACTCTACTTGCAATGGACAGCCATCTGGAAGGTTTTACACAGGGAGAGATGCTTGATTAACATTGTTGGTGATCATTTGTGTTATTTCGAAGAAATGGAATGTAAGGGTAAAAGTGGACCAAACCACTTAGAAGTCTGTGGGGGTCGTGTAGATGAAAAAATGATAGGGTGGTCTGGAACGCAGGGGAGCAACAGAGCGAGTAAATAATGATCAGATTCAAGACATCTTGGAGATAGAGTTGACTGGATTTGCTCATGGTTTAGATGTTGAGAAAGAGGGACAATATAATAAAGAATAAATCCTGGTTTTTAGGCAGAGCAACGGAGTGGTTGATCATACCATTAAGTGTGTAATAGGGTTACAAGTTGGTACTTACACATTTGCAAATATGTAATTTCTTTATTTCAGGTTCATATGGTTTTCCTCACAAGCCCTAACTTACTGATTAGTGAGGAGTGGTTGGGGCATTGGGGGAGACAGAAAATTTTTATATCCAATTCAGTTGAAAGCTTAATCTGTTCCTGTAATTTAGTCGTCTCTTTAGGTAGTGCTCAGACTCTTATGATGCTTAGTCTCTCAGATGTACCCATCTTCCACCTCCCTCTTTTACTCCTTTCTAATATTGAGTCTGTGTTTGCTGTGGTGACAAAGACGAGGAGGCCTTAGATCTAGAGGCAGGTGTTATTCATACTGATTGGGACGTGATGATGTCCCTTGTCAGTTTGCTTACTGCCCACCCTCGTGGCCGTTGATGATGATGTCTCTAAGCTGGTAATTTTCATTTCTTTTTGCGGGGTGTTCCCTTGCTTAAATAGCCTGTCAGCCTCTGCTAATCATTAGATCCCTCTGAGGTCTGTCTGTGATTTTCATTCAGCTCTAGCCCAAGCAGTCTGCTCTTCAGCCCTTACTACAGAGCCACATCTTCCTAGAGTAATGGCCACCGATACACACATGCAAGCTCCCCAGGTGTTTCTTAGTTCCCTTCTACATCATATAGGAATCAAGGAGTAGCTCAGGAAAATATAACAATATGGTCTTCCTCATTTTGACTTTGCTGAGCAACCAAATTGATATAGCCATAAAGCATGTGATAGCTAGAGAAAAGGTACCTTTTCTGAATCCTGAATGAGTAGTAGGGAACAAGGGTCTCTTTCTGCCAAAACTCAGAATGAGGGAAATCTGAACACCAGTGTCTCTCTGTCTCCCTCTTTGCCTTCCCAGATTCTCCTGGGGGCAAAGAAAAAGTCTTAAGCTTTCTCTTTACTTCCCCTATGTCATATCCTCATCCTTCTACCATCTAGTAAAAGCCTTAGAGTTCTACTGTGATAAGTGGAAAGTGTGTCTTCTCTACAGTTTAAGACAGCCTTGTGTGCTGGGTGCCCCAGGCTCAGCTTGTGAAATGTTAAAGTTAGAAACAAAGAAAATAGAAATATCATCTCTTAATATATTCAACCCCTATACATATGAATCCCTTGGGCTAAATAGGATGAAGTCCATGTAATCAAAAAGGCAAAGTAGAAAAGTTTTTTAATAATTTTCAAAATATTGCCCTATTAACAAAGGAGATGGGGAAAACTGAGAAGCAGTTTAGGGGTTCAAGGAGGGAATTCCAAGAGTTCAGTTTGGGACACACAAAGTTTAAGATGCCCATTAGAAATTCAAGAAGAGATGTTGAAGGTAGATCAGAAAGTCAGTGGTGCAGTCAGGACAGGTGATATAATTTTAGGAAACATTAGAATGTAGATGGTCTTTAAAGCCACAGGGACGGGATGAGATCACCTAAAAAGAGAAGAGGGCACTCCAACATTAAATGGCTGGGCAGAGAAGGAGCCAGCATATAAGGAGATATAAGTAAGTGGAAAACTGGGGAAGTGTGCTGCCATAAAAACAAAGGTTTAAAAAATTTCAAGAATGAAAAAGAAGTTTCCGATAAAATGAGTTGGATAACCAGCCATTGGAGATGGCTATATGGAAGTCAGTTGGTGACCTGAAAAAGAGCAATTTCAGAGGTGTGGTAAGAACAAAAGCCCAAATGAAGACAGAATGAGAGTAAGGAAATAGTGACAATGAGCATAAACAAGTCTTTCAAAAGTTTTTCTGTGAAGGGGGAGCAGAAAATGTTGCTAGAAAACTACATGAGAAATTGAATGAGAAAATGGAAAAGACAAAAGGAAGGTAGGAAGGAAGGGAAGAACATGAGATCAAGGAAGGATTTTTTTTTAATGAGTTATATTTAGCATATTTGAATACTATTGGAAATGATCCAGTCAAGAGAGAAAAATTGATAGTGCAAGTGAAAGGGGGATGTTTTCAGAAGAGAGAGCCTTGAATAGGTGAGAGGACATAGGCTTCTTATACGTGTAAGTGAGGAGCTGGCCTCAGGCAGGAAACAGAGACACTTCTTTTGTAAGAGAAAAGAAGCAGAATATGTGGGTGCATAAGTAGGTGTATTGGAAAGTTGGGTGTTGGGAAGAGGAGATGGCTTTTGTTTAATTGCTACTATCTCTCAGATATGAAGCAAGGTTATTAACTTGAAAATGAGGAGGGAATGGAGGTTTGAAGATAGAGATGAATGTGTAAGTCATCTTTCAGAATAATAACAAATGTCTCAATTATACACATTTGTGAAACTTACTTATGCTTGTCACTTATGTCAGAGCTGTTATTTTTGCATTATCCACAAATTTTTCTTAATATTTAAATATATAATGTTTAAATATTAAATATATGATATTTAAATGTATAACTTACAGTGATGCCTAAACTAAATTGTTGGTTGGCAGGTAGCATTGCCATGCCGTGGTTTTCAGCTGATACCTGAGTGTTTGAATTCAATACCATTTTGGAGTACTGACAGGATAAAGGGATTTATGAATTCCCTGTTAGTATTGCAACAAAGGTCTAACATATTTTTTTAATTATAAAATTAAGTTGCATATTTACAAATTGAAGAAAAACTATCATCTCAATAGATGAAACAAAGAGCATTTAGTGTGCTTCCCTGGTGGCGCAGTGGTTGAGAGTCCGCCTGCCGATGCAGGGGACACGGGTTCGTGCCCCAGTCCGGGAAGATCCCACATGCCACGGAGCGGCTGGGCCCGTGAGCCATGGCCGCTGAGCTTGAGCGTCCAGAGCCTGTGGTCCGCAACGGGAGAGGCCACAACAGTGAGAGGCCCGCGTACCGGAAAAAAAAAAAAAAAAAAGCATTTAGTAAAATTTAACTTCCATACGTTGACTATGATACTTAATGGTGAAACTTAAAAGAAATGAGCAAAGGTCACTACTATTTACCATTTCTATTCCCCATTTACTCAGAGTCCCAGCCAGTACAGTAAAATGAGAGAAGTGATCTACAGACAGATTATTAGAATTCATGAGAGTTTAGCAAGATGCTATATATAAAATTAATATACCAAAAAAAGATTCCATTCTTTTCTACCAGCAAGAAACAGAAAACTTTTAAAAATACATTTAAAAATAAAACCCAATACAATCAGCAAAAATTAAGTACCTAGGAATAAATCTAACAAAAGATTTGCAAAATTTTATTGAAAAAAAAGTGTGTAGTAGTTTATTAACAAAGATCTAAATAAATGGAGAGATATTTCATGGATAGGAAAACTCAATATCAAAAAAATTTAACCCTCCTTATATATTCAGTACAGTTTCAGTCACAATCTCTACAGGATTTTTTTATATAACTGGATTGATGAAAAGTGGTTTTAAAATGTGTGTGGAAGATCAAAGGTCCAATATCAAGACAGTTTTCAAGAACAGGTTGTTGATGTTGGTGGGGAGTGGTATTTGAAAGGGAGAACTTGCCCTACCTGATATCGTAACTTATTATTGAAGCTAGTCATTTAGTCAGTGTCATTCATTCACAGATAGACAAAAAGACCAATGGAAATAGAATGTAGACTCAGATCTAAGTATATTTTGAGACTTAAAGTTTAATAAATTGATTATGCATTGCAGATTTATAAGGAAAGGATGAAATATTCAGTAAATGGTACTGGTACAATTGGTTATCCAAATGGAAAAAAACAAATCTCTCCTTCACATCAAAGTACAAACACACAAAAGAATGAAATCCCAATTAAAGACCTAATTATAAAAATCAAAATTTTAAATTGGAGAATATTTTATGACCTCATGGAGGAAGGGGAAGCAGTAAGGATCTCTTAAACACTAAAAAAATAAAACAAGAAGAAAATATTGATGAATTTGACTACATTAAAACTTCAAATTTGTGTTAGTGAAAAATTATAGTGGACAAAGTGAGAAAATAAGCTCCAGGCCGGGAAAAGATATTTGTGATATACAGAATGAATGAAATACAAGTATCAGGACATTAAGGACAGCCCAGTAGAATACTGGACAGAAGATGGGAACTAGAGATTCACATATAGATGTTGAATTACTGTATGAATAGATATTCATTCCTCCTTAATAATCAGGGACATGTGAATTGAAATCCCAAATAATACATCATTTTGCTCCCTTGAGACAGACAAATTTTAAGTCTGATAGTACCAAGCATTATGGAAGATTTGGAGTAATTGAAACTATTAAACGTTGCTTTGGGAATATAAATTGGCAAAAGCACTCTGGAGAACAAGTTGGCAAAATCTTGTATACTGAAAGGTGCATATATCCTACAAGCCAGCAATTCAACTCCAGGGTATATACCCTCGCCCAAAAAACTCTTGAGGTGGGCACATAGTGATATGTACAAGAGTGTTTATTGCAGCATTATCTGTAACAGAAAAAACAAAAAAACTACCAAAAATTCTTCACTAGGAAAATGGTTGAATAAGTTGTGGTTTGATAACAAAATGTAATCCTGTAGGAGTGAAAACAAAGTGTAAGTAAAGTAGAGACACTGAATAATTTCAAAAACAAAATGTTGTGTTCAAAAAATTTCAAAAGAATATATAAAGTGTGACACAGCTTATTGAAAGTTTGAAAAGATGCAAAATAACCATATAATATTTGGGAATATATACAAATGGAGTGAAAGTATAAAGAAATGCATGTGAATGATAAACAAATTGAGGACGATTGTTGCACCTGAGTGAGGGGGGAAGGTGATGTGTCTGCTAACATAAGTGTATATATGGGACTTCAGTTGTATGTATGTGTGTGTGTGTGTAGCTTCTGTTTCTTAAAGTGGGTGGTAGGTACATGGGTGCTCATTATACCTTTTAATATCTTCTATATATATTTATATATTTTTAAATATTACATAATGCACTTTAAAAAGACAACACAAATTAGTGAGAACTGACATTTATTGAGCTCTTCAGTATAAGTCTATTCCTTTCTAAGCTTTGAATGCATTATCTCATTCAATCTTAGTAACCCTTTGAAGAAGTATTAATATATCCCTGCTATGTAACAGGAAACTGAGGACTTTAGAAGTCAAATAGTCTACTTATGGTCATATAGCCGTTAGGTGACAGAGCCAGAACATGAAAGTACAGCTGTCTGACTTAAATGCTCATATCGTTAACCTCTATGAATGTTAATCAGCCTCTCTTAAAAAGTCCACGTTAACCACAAAGAAGTCTCATGTTAGTGCAACTATCATTTCAACCTCTGGATGCAGCTAGAACTACAGCAGTAGAACTTAACCACTTTGGCCTCTAAATTCGGCGGAGCGGACTTTCTGAAGCTAGAAGAACATTTGCTCAGGAGCACAGGGCATGACTCATTTCCTTAGGTATCTGTTTATTCGTTCAACAAATATTTATCAAGAGCCTCTGCAGCACAGTGGTAAACCACAATTTATTTCTTGTCTGCATCATTTTTGCAGTTTGCCAAGCTTTGGGACGCAAATTTGAAATTTCCATTTTCATTTCCAACTAATGCAAGGAATGCTATGATTAATTATTAGCTATTTTAGAACTTGCAGTCTGGCTTACTATGGATCTCATTTAAGCCTAACCATTGTTGACCTGCAAGTTCACATGACATTTAAAATATTTTAGCCACTTCTTACTTTAATAAAGTGTTTATTGAAAACTTTTAGTCTACTTTTGTTTAAATAAAATACAGATTGAAGAGAAAATATTGTTTTAAACAGTTTGATATGACTGTCTCTTTTCTCTCCATGTATTTCCCCTCTCTCCTTTTTTTTTCCACAGATCAAATAATATTTGCTTAATCTTACACTTCATTGAGATTTTAAGATTCTCCTTGACAGTATGTTAGATATATGTTATAGTATTATACATTCAACAAGATGTTGAACCCATACTAGCTCATAGAACTGCTGAAATGGATGCATTTGGGTTAACTTTAATTACATTATCGTTAATTCAATGGGTGTACTAAAACCAAGTCGTTTTCCCTCTGTAGTTAAGAACAGTTTAATTTGGTCTATCTTGGCCAGTTTGTTTATGTGAAAGCTCACTAGTAACAGCTGGGCTTCTAAATCATCATGACCTCTTTTAAAATAATTATACAAACATAATATTGTTAAGAAGTAACCCTTGTTTTTACTTAGTGTTCAATTCAGTGATTATGTGATATAAGTATTTAAACATTCTTTCTAGTCCTGTCTTTAACAATGTATTTCCTTTTTCATACTCGATATTCAGGGACCTGAAGGAACAGTGGGACTGCCAGGACAAAGAGGTCGTCCAGGGAAGAAGGTAATTTTTTTTTACGTCTTTTCATGCTGGTTTTCTTTCTTCTGACGTGCCCAGAGCTCCATAGCATACTGTGGTGTTTTTATTTGCACTGGAGATAAAACAATAAAGAACGATAAATTTGGCTTAAAAGGCACATTTGTATAAATTAATATTTAATTCCACTTAGGAGTACTTATTACCTTATTACTTATTATCTGAAGTCAAATTTTCTACTTTGTAGTTTCTGAAAAGATCTTTGCCTTTTCTTCTCCTGTTTACCTTAGTAGACCATGGACAGGAAAAGAGAGAAAAGAAAAATACTATATACCATTTGTGCTATTTAGTAACAACATTAGTAAAATATTTAGGGGAGAGAAATATTAGAATTGTTTTTGGGTTTGTTTTAATTGTACTTTTCCAAATTGAAAAGGTTAATGATTGATTTTATCTTTCCTATACATTAACTAAGAAACACAAAACAATATGTTTTGTTTGCTTCCTTTATATTTTACTAAGAAAACGTGATGCCTTTGTAGAATTTAGCACAATATAATGAATAATTCATCCTTGGATAGAGTCAATAATTTGTTCAAGTATTGGTGAGACATAAAAATGATTTTCACATTGTACTACAACAGTTTTGAATATATTTACTATAATTAACTACAAATTACACCATATTCTAGTTCCCAAAATCGGATCTGTCATTTCTGTGAATATGCACCTTGTCCATCTTTTTCATAATTTGGGGGCAGTATAAGATAATAAAAGATAAAAGTGAATGAGGTAAATTTTAGTTGCCATTCTTACCCATGAAAATAAGCCCAATACTGAAGTGTCTTTTCATCAAACATAATATTATGTCTAAATGATTTTACAAGTAGGACAGTGCAGGTCCTTACAACAGCCTGTGTCTTTGGGAGAGCCTGTGAATTATTATGAATAACCAAAAATTTCCTGACTGTGATCACTGTTTAATTTTTCTTTGTATCTACATGATTATCAATAATAGAACAGGTTGGTTCCAACATGCAGAAAATGAATTATAACATTTAATGTTTAAAAGCTGCTGTACTTTGGTATTAGACAATGATTAGTTAGCCTATTGGAAAACAGAAGGTAACTAGTTTTCAGAAGGATGTAAAATCATACAAAAACGTTACAGATTTTTAAACACAAACTCCAACCAAGTAAGTGATGATACTGAGTATACAGAACTGCACACTAGAGCCTTTTTGCATTAGACAGATCTTTGGGGCATTGAAATTCTCTGTAGAAACAGGTTTCTCATAGGGCCTGTGTTTTCTCATGTCAGGAATAAATACATGCATGCATGCATTCGTACATAAATGCATAACAAATTTCAAAATAATAAACTTGGTTTATTTGTAACTCAACATGAGCACCATATCTTCCCTGCTTGTTTGGCCAAAATTTTTGATATTCTTTTTTCCAAAATTACTTTTAATTATATCTTTAAGGTAAGCTAGGTAGCGATGGTATGTTATTATTGTCAGTGGTGGTCTGTAGTACTATTAAGTTAAAGCAAAGTTACTATTTATAGAATTTTGCTTACAGAATATCCTCTGGAGCCATTCAGGTATATGATATAGTTAATTAATCTGAGTATAAGTTTGTTTTTTTCTTACTTTTCTCTCTTACTAATGGCATCCACAGGGTGATAAAGGACAAATGGGGCCCACAGGAGAAATTGGAAGCAGAGGTGCTCCTGGACAAATTGGGGAAAGTGGTCCTAAAGGTGCCAGAGGAACTAGAGGTGCTGTGGTCAGTATTTGATTTGTCTCCAGAACTGAGTTCACTGTGGATGGAAAAGAAATGTATCCATGTCCTAAACGCTCTGTCCCTTGATTAATTTTACAGAGAAAGCAATAGTTCCATTGAAAATAATCTACCTCCATGGGATGTGGAGAATTGTAAGCATTCCACAGTACTTAAATGGCTTAGTGGTTTCTGGACATGAAAGAGGAAAGGGGGAAAAGAATCTCAAAATGGAAATAAAATATGAAATAAGGTTTTAAAAAATCAGATTATAACTCCTAAGTAGGAAAGTATATATGCCTTGTACTTGAAATCAGGATTTAATATCTGTATAAAATTATGCTGCCATGGTTGACAAATTGCTTTGAAAATTACTTGAAAATGGGTTTTCTTTATATGCTTGGACTCCACATGCTTATCTGGAGATTATTTTTCTAACCAGCTGTGATAAGTCTCCAAAACATCTACTAATTTTTAATCTTTTGTATGAATTTTACATGATGTTGGAAACAAGGTAGCATGATGCTTTTGAACCTGTAATAGCAAAATTATATTGCTAATATATTTGGACCTGTTCAGAAAGTCACAGCAGAAGAGTTGCAAAATATTTAAGAGATTATCCAATTTAGTCTTTTGACTATTTCATAAACTTATTTACAAAATGCGTATGTATTCACTATCTCCATTTGAATGTCACAAGTGACTTTTCACCAAGGCCTTCTGGAGAGCATTGCATAATCCATCTGTTGTCTGAGGAACATTTCCCTCAAGCTCATTTTAAGTGTTCCATTCCTTACTGCCATCTTACTATTCCAGGTCATTCTTACTTTCTTTTATTTTAATTACTAATATTTTCCTATCTTTGGCTTATGCACTCAAAAACATTATATAATGTGATTGATTTTTAAATATTTTTCCAGTTTTATTGAGATATAATTGACATATAGCATGTATAAGTTTAAAGTGTACGGCATAATGCTTTGATTTACATATATCATGAAATGATTATCACAATACGTTTAGTGAATATCCATCATCTCATACAGATATAAAATTAAATAGAAAAAATACATATTTTTCTTTGTGATGAGAACTCTTGGGATTTACTCTCTTAAGTTTCATATATAACATGTAGTAGTGATAATTATGTTTATCATGTTGTACATATATCCTGAGTACTTATTTATCTTAGAACTAGAAGTTTGTCCCTTTTGACTGTCTTCATCCCATTTCCCATCCCCTACCCTCCAGCTCTGTTAACCACAAATCTGATCTCTTTTTCTATGAGTTGGGTTTTTTTTTTGAAGTATAATTGACTTACAACACTAGAGTAGTTCCTTTTACACAACATAGTGTTCAATATTTCTATACATTTCAAAACAGTCACCACAATAAGTCTAGTTATGTCTAGTTACAATATTGCACATACAAAAATATCACATATTTATTGACTGTATTCTCCACACTGTACATTTCATAACTGTGACTCATTTATCTTGCAACTGGAAAATAGTCTCCCTTACCTATGTCTTTCCTCCTGCCATCACCCTGCCTTCTGGCAACCACCTACTTGTTCTCTGTATCTATAACTCTGTTTTTGTTTTCTGTTTGTCATTTGTTTTGTTTTTTAGATTCTACATATAAGTTATATCACACTGTATTTGTTTGATTTATTTCACTTAGCATAATTACCTCTAGGTCCATCCATGTTGTCACAAATATCACGATTTCATTCTTTTTATGGCTGAGTAATATGCCATAGTATATTTTTACCATATCTTCTTTATCCATTCATCTATTGATGGGCACTTAGGTTGCTTCCATATCTTGGCTATTGTAAACAATGCTGCAATGAACATAGAGGTGCTTATATCTTTTCTAATTAGTGTTTTCATTTTCTTTGGATAAATACTTGGGAGTAGAATTGCTGGATTATATGGTAGTTCTATTTTTAATTTTAATTTTTTGAGGAGCCTCCATACTGTTTTCCATAGTGGCTGCACCAATTTATATACCTACCAACAGTGCACAAGGGTTCCCTTTTCTCCACATCCTCACCAACACGTGTTATTTGTTGTCTTTTTGATAATAGCCATTCTGACAGGTGTGAGGTGATATGTCATTGTGATTTTGATTTTGATTTGCATTTCCCTGATGACTAGTGATGTTGAGCATCTTTTCATGTGTCTGTAGGCTATCTGTATGTCTTCTTTGGAAAAATGTCTGTTTAGATCCTCTGCCCATTTTTAAATTGGGTTGTTTGTTTTTTTGATGTTGAGTTGTATGAGTTCTTTGTATATTTTGGATATTAACCCCCTATCAGATTTATTGTTTGCTACTTCTCCCATTCAGTAGGTGGCCTTTTTGTTTTATTGATAGTTTCCTTGGCTGCACAAAAGCTTTTTTGTTTGATATTGTCTATTTGTTTATTTTTGCTTTTGTTTATTTTGCCTGAGGATATATATCCAAAAAAAATATTACTAAGACCAGTGTTAAAGAACACACTGCATATGTTTTCTTCTAGAAGTCTATGGCTTCAGGTCTTACATTTACATTTACATTTCAGGTCTTCAGGTCTTTAATGAATGTATTTTTGTGCATGGTGTGAGAGTAGTCCAGTTTGATTCTTTTGTATGTAGCTGTCCAGTTTTCTCAGCACCATTTATTGAAGAGGCTGTCTTTTCCCATTGTGTATTCTTGAGGCCTTGGTCATAGATTGATTGCCCATAGAAGTATGGGTTCATTTCTGGACTCTCTATTTTGTTCCATTGATCTATGTGTCTGTTTTTGTGCCTGTACCATACTGTTTTGATTACTGTAGCTTTGTATAGTATTGTTTGAAATCAGGGAGTGTGATACCTCCAGCCTTGTTTTTCTTTCTCAAGCAATCTTGAAACTGATTGAAAATCTTGGAAAAAAAAAATCAGTTTTGGCTATTTGGGGTCTTTTGTGTTTCCATACAAATTTTTAAATTATGTGTTCTAGTTCTGTGAAGAATGCCACTGGTATTTTGATAGATATTGCATCAAATCTGTAGACTGCCTTGGGTAGTATGATCATTTTAACAATATTAATTCTTCCAGTCCATGAACACAGTATATCTTCCCATCTGTTTGTGTTGTTTTCAGTTTCTTTTCTTCAGTGTCTTATAGTTTTCTGAGTACAGGTCTTTTACCTCGTTAGTTAGATTTATAATAAAAGTGGTGAGAGTGGGCATCCTTGTCTTGTTCCTGATCTTGGAGGAAATACTTTCAGCTTTTCACCATTGAGTATGATGTTAGCTGTGGGCTTGTAATATGTGGGCTTTATTATGTTGAGATAATGTAATTAACTTTTAATAAACTTGAGAATGAATTGATCCAAAGAGTACTGTCTTCAAAGTAGGCTCCTACTTTGGATTTTCTCTAAAAGGAATAGTCACTTTTTAAATTTTGACACGTTTCCAAACTACCTTCCCAAGAGGTTTCACCAAATTTACATGCCCACCACCAGGAATACTTCATATTAATCCTTTTGATGTTTGCCAATCTGATAAATGAAAAAGTGTATCTCATTTTCTTTCTTACAATTTTCCTGATTGCAACTAAGTAATTTGTATTTTTTTCTCTAGAAATTACCTGTTCATATGCACTTTACATGTTTTTCTATTAGGTTGTTGTCTTTTTCTTAATTTCAGTAATACCTTACATAATTTAGATAATATACTTTCGTTAAAGTGTTGCTAATATATTACAAATATATTTCCCTTTCTGTCATTTATCTTTTAATATTGTTTATAGTATCTTTCACTGGACAGAGGTTTTAATTATTACAGTCAAATTTGTCAGTCTTTTTGTTTACATTCTAGGTTTTATTTGTTCATGAGAAATGACTTCCCTGCATAAAGTGCATAAAAATATTCTTCCATATCCTTCTTCTAATATTTTTATAGCTTTATTTTTACCCTTAACCCTTTTAAAGCATACAGAGTTTTTGTTTTGTTTTGTTTGCTATGATATAAGTTGTAACGGACTAATTTTTCTTTTTCCCAGATTCTTAGCCAGTTGTTGCAATACTATTTATTTATTTAAATTTATTTATCTATTTATTTATGGCTGCTTTGGGCCTTCGTTGCTGTGCGCAGCTTTTTCTAGTTGCGGTGAGCGGAGGCTACTCTTTGTTGTGGTGCGTGGACTTCTCATTGTGGTGGCTTCTCTTGCTGCAGAGCATGGGCTCTAGGTGTGCGGGCTTCAGTAGTTGTGGCACACAGGCTTAGTTGTTCCACAGCCTGTGGGATCTTCCCAGACCAGGGCTGGAACCCATGTCCTCTGCATTGGCAGGTGGATTCTTAACCACTGTGCCACCAGGGAAGCCCCAATACTATTTTATAAACAATCTATTTCCCACTTTTCTGAAATGCTACCCTTACTGTAAGCTACTCTTAAATAATGGTCTGTTTTCACTTCTTTTCTCGATTTTTTAGTGTGTTCCTAGGTCGGTACCACACCATTTAAATAACTGTATCATTACAGTATCATTTGAGATCTATTAGGGCAAATACTTCATGATTTATATTTCTGAAAAGTTTGGCTCTTACTATGATCTTTTTCTTCTTTCATGTGAACTTCAGAATCAACTTAGCAAGTTCCTTTAATATTGAATCATTCACTGTAGAAACACCATATGTCTTTTTATTTACTTATATCTTGTATATCCTTCAATAAAGTTTTGTTATTTCCTTTATCTCTGTTCTTAACATCTATCTTATTAGGTTCATTGTTAGCTTCTTATAGATTTTGTTGTTTTTAAGGTAATCCTTTTTCTATTACATCTTCTAATTATGCTGTGTAAAATACCTTTTTTTAAAACTTTATATTCATTTGAATGAATTTTGATGATTCTCAGGGTTCTTTAGGTAAATAATCGTATCATCTCCTCATATTTATTATCCTTACTTATTACATTGATTAGAACTTCTGGTTAGTGTGGTATTTGGCTAGTCACATACTTATTCTGTGCCTTAACTTCCTTATCTCCTATTTATTTGGGGACTCAAATAGGAGAGTTGATAGGGAAACTTTGATAATATTAAAGATAGGACATTTTTAAGAGTGTTATTCTTGCTTTTTTCAGTTGTCTGAGTTATCTTTTCAGTAGTTTAGGAACATTTACAGATTTGCCTTTAACTTACATGTTTCCTCATCTGTGTGATATTGATAATAAGAGTAATTAATAGGGTAAATATTATACATAGGTTGTCAACCAATTCTATTTTAACAACTTTGACCAGAGCTGAAATTGTGTTCATCAAAGCATCTGAAACTAGCAGTGAGTACAGTGTTCTTGATCCTATCATAACAATACTAAAAACTATCAGAATTCACTCTCTAGTATTTAGCGATGCATGTGTACCACAAACTTTGACAGATACAAACTATATTTCCAAGAATTTGCTGGAAGCCTACAGCATTCTGGCAACTGAAAGTATTTATCTTAATATGATTAAGGATGTTCATACCAGAAGTAAACCAAAGAAACGTATTTTTGTGGAACTTACGTGGTTCAGAAGTAAAATAAGATGAAAGTTGGAGAATTATGTTTTGTTTTCCCATTTCAGACTAGGTAAAATATCATACCTTAAAAATCTAAATTTTAAATAATAGGAATACAAGGTTAATGATTTAAACAATTGTCTGTTTTCTTTCTAACGTTTAATTTGTTTTTAGGGACAGTTAGGATTGATGGGACCTTCTGGAGAACCAGGAATTCCAGGATATAGGGTAAGCATTTCTAATTGGAAATAAGAAGTGTATATTTTTATAAAAACATTCCATGAAGATGTCATCCCAAATATACAAACTCAGATGAAATTTCCTGATAAACCTTTCTAACATATTTAGGTCTCATGCCCCTGTAGAGTGAATCCTGTTCTTCTTTCAGAATAGTGCAGTATCTAATAGTGTGGCCATGACGGTATTAGGTAGAGCACATACAAATGATATGGAGACTGTCTACTTACTTGTCCTTCTGTTAGGGCCATGAAGGTCAACCAGGACTTTCTGGGTTGCCAGGACCTAAAGGAGAAAAGGTGTGTATGAATATATTGACTTCTTTATCATAAAATTAAATATTGAATTCATGTGTTCTTTCTGAAAGTATGTATGGAAACATTTTCAAAGAATAAAAAAAGCACTTTAAACTTGGGAAGTATTATAAATTCTAGAAGAAAAATAAATATCAAGGGGCAAAAACTTAAATTATTAAAAAATCTTTGATAGGTTGTTTCAAGATTGAGGTGAAATGATATATGTTATAGTACTTTGCAATCTGTAAAAGTTTGTAAAACTAATATTAATTACTGAAAGTGATTGTGAGACTATAGATTAAATGACTAACTATATACATTTATAGTAAAATTTTTTATGAATTAAGAATAACTGCAGCAGTACTCTTCTTGGTTTGTAGTATCATTGGAAAACAGACACTTTGAGAAAATTAGTAAAGTGCTTTTTACGTAATTAAAGCAGAATGACACTTCCAAAGAGAACCATGTATGAATTACAACCGTGTATAAATTATCATGTGCTAAGTTTTGTAGATAAAAGTTTTTCATTTAAAAAAGATAAAACCAGATTGCATATTTTATAACATATTAGGAAATAATAGGCTTCGTATTTCAAAGTTTATTTTATTAATTTAGTTTTGTTTATAAATCATCTTCATCATAGGGTTATCCAGGAGAAGATAACACAGTCCTAGGACCACCTGGGCCTCGAGGTGAACCAGTAGGTTTTTCCTAAAATTATTTTGATGTTTTAAGATAAAACACAGTTACTACAATAGATTCACAACACCAATTACATCTTTTCAAGGAGTTTTATTTAGTTACTTTTATAACATGGTTTTATACAAGAGCACTATTTGCAGTAATCTGCAATTTTATAATCTAAATATATAATCAATTTTATTATCTAAATATAAAAACTGTTTATATTCAGGTCAAGATCCTTAGCATAGTATAGAAATTTAAAACAGTAACTTTCCAAATCTAATTTGCGGCATTAAATGCATGATAACAACTTTTTTACAGAGATTATCAAAAAATCACATACTCTAGACATTTAGGGCAGATACTTCTTTATACATCAAATTCAGATTTATTTCTAACGGATTTTTAAAAATCTGATCTGTATCCTTTCCTGTAGTAGTTTATACACAGTTACCAAATGATTTCAAAACTCATCTAACCGGTTATTAGAGCCACTGTTCTTTAAAGATTATCAGTCTATAGTCTTCTAATAAACATTGTAAAGACTAGCTGTAACCATGATTTTTTTAAAGTAGCTATTTTATCTTTGATTATCTGAATAACTGTCTCTCTGTTCATGTTTGATTAAAACAATCTTAAAGGCTATATGTAAATTAAATGGGTAAAACAAAAATGCCTATTTCACAGAAATAATTGGTTAAATTTTCCATATTTCACATGATATAATATAGGATAAAAGAATCCTAAAACAGAAGAATCAAAATATATAGTCGCTCCTGATATTTTGATCTGACTCTTTGGAGATGGTTGAAAGGTATACTTTGTTTTAGAAACAGGAAAGATTCTAGAGTTTTTCTCATAAAATCAAGCCAACTCATATAGAGGCAAACTCATCTAATAAGAATATATAAAATTCTTTATCAGAAACGATCAACAAAATGAAAAGACACCTTCTGAATAAAGAAAATACTTGCAAATAATATAACCAATAAGGGGCTAATATCCAAAATATATAAGCATTTCATACAACTCAACAGCAAAAAAACAAACAACCCAATTAAAAAATGAGCAGAAGACCTGAATAGACATTTTTCCAAAGAAGACATACAGATGGCCAACAGGCACATGAAATGTTGCTCAACATCACTAATCATCAGGGAAATGCAAATCAAAACCACAGTGAGATATCACCTCACACCTGTCAGAATGGCTATCATCAAAAAGACCACAAATTACAAATGATGGTGAGGATGTGGAGAAAAGGGAACCTTGTGCACTGTTGGTGGGAATGTAAATTGGTGCAGCCACTGTGCAAACAGTATGGAGGTTTCTCAAAAAACTAAAAATAGCACTACCATATGAGCCAGCAATTCCATTCCTGGGTATATATCCAGAAAAAAAAATAGAAACTCTAATCAGAAAAGATATGTGCACCCCAATGTCCATAGCAGCAATGTTTACAATTACCAAGATAATGAAAGCAACCTAAGTGTCCATCAACAGATGAACTGATAAAGAAGATGTAGCATGTGTGTGTGTGTATATATATAGTGTATGTGTGTATATATGTAGTATGTGGAGATTATTGTGCTAAGTGAAAAAAATCAGACAGAGAAAGACAAATGCTGTATGACATCACTTATATGTGGAATTTAAAAATGAAACAAAATAGTGAATAGAATACAACAAAAAAGAAGCAGACTCACAGTTATAAAGAGCAAACTAGGGGTTACCGGTGGGGAGGGAGGAGTGGGGAGAGGCAAGATAGGTTTAGGGGATTAAAAGGTACAAACTACCATGTATAAAATAAATAAGCTACAAGGATATATTGTATGACACAGGGAATATAGCCAACATTTTATAATTACTATAAATGGAATATAACCTTTAAAAATTGTGACTCACTATGTTGTACACCTGAAACTTACATAATATTGTATATCAAGTATACCTCAGTTGAAGAAAAAGAATTCCAAGTTACCCCAAAACTTATGTAAATTTAGGAAATAAATCATTAAGAGATGGAATGATACTTTTTAAATTCTTTATCAAATGTATTCTAGTCTCTCTAAACCTCTGAGAGACAAAAATATGGAAATTGTGCAGAAATGTACAATGGAATATTAACTCAGCCATAAAACAGAATGAAATAATGCCATTTGCAGCAACATGAATGGACCTAGAGATTGTCATACTGAGTGAAGTAATTCAGATAAAGACAAATATATGATATCACTTATATGTGGAATCTAAAAAAAAATGATACAAATGAACTTATTTACAAAACAGAAATAGAGTCACAGATGTAGAAAAACAAACTTATGATTACCAGGGGGGAAAGCAGGGGGAGGGGGGCAGACAAATTGGGAGACTGAGATTGACACGTACACACCACTGTATATAAAACAGATATAACTAATAAGGACTGTACAGCACAGGGAACTTTTCTCAATACTCTGTAATGACCTATATGAGAAATAATCTAAAAAAGAGTGGATATATGTATATGTATAACTGAGTCACTTTGCTGTACAGCAGAAATTAACACAACATTGTAAATCAACTATACTCCAGTAAAAAAATTTTTTTTTTAAGTAAATGGTAAAATGTGGGCAAGTGAAGCATAGTAGTGCTTGTTTTCCCCAGATTCCGGTATTCCAGGGTCAAAGAATGTCACTGAAATATAATAAATGTATTAAAAGTCTAGTATAACAATGGTCATTTTATCTAGTAGGTGTGAAAATTAATCCAAGAATATTCTAAATAATTAAAGCAGAGTCAGAGATTATTGTCTTTACATTATGTCTAATATCTTTATCCACACAGGAGTAAGTTAAAATTTATCCATTAACGGTCCATAATAAATTTTAGGGTTTTGCTAATAATTTCAATTTAAGTTTCTTTTCAAACAGTAGGTCCTAATATGTGATAATTGATTTTTCAAGCGCATTTTAGAGTAGATAATTTGAACATCTTATCGTATCAAAGATTTTATATTAGGAATGTTTAGAAAAAGTTAAAAGTAGAAGTTTATTAGTTTCTGCCTTAAGGATTAAAATGAATAAATGTAATTTCTTTTAGGTTAATTTATATCTTAATAATTAGAATTTCACAGAGTAAAGAATAAATAATATAATTTCTAATGAAGAATGGTAAAGTAAGATTAGCTATTAGATACTTTTTAAAAGATGATCAAAGATAATATTTTCTAATTAATGGAATTAATTAAGTGACTGGTCCTGCTGAAATTTTTTTCAATCATTTTAACATTAAGTAAAAATGCAAGTTATTTTGATATCTTATATAACATACTTTACTCATCTGAAAATTCACATTGTTTGGACTTCATTTTTTCAATATTTTTTCTAGCAGAATCATTATGAGATTCTCTTTAAATAATTCAGTGCTTGTGAAGTTCTTGGTGTCACTAAAATCCAATCCTTTGAAATTATTTAGTGGAACTAAACAAACTGTTGTACATTTGGCTTCATATTTTTAGGGAAAAAATATTCCACATTAACTGTATCATCTGCATTCACAGATACTTAGACCCATTGATTGTTTTTGCCTGTGGTCTCTGTAGGGCCCAATGGGGGAACAAGGAGAGAGAGGAGAGCCTGGAGCAGAGGGATATAAGGTAATTACTGTAAATTTCACACCTTGCTTCTAAATTTGAATAGGGCTCTCTGTGGTTCTGCTCAGTTGCAAATGAAAATAAGCATCATTGAGATAATTAGTAATGTCTTATGTTTTGGATCCCAGAAGAAGCTCTTTGTATTTTCTGTTCCTTCTTTCTAAAATTACCATCATCTCCTTCCACTGCTGCTTCTTCTCATCATTCAGCTCTCAACCGAAATGTTACTTTCTGAGAGGCCTTCTCTAACTGTCCTTTCTGTCTGTCACTTTATATCTCATTACTCTATTTACTTTATGACATTTAATGCTATCTTACCACCTTTTTATACACTTGGGGTTTTTTTATCATCCGTATTCCCCCAACAAAATATAAGATCCATGAGAATAAGACTCTTGTCTTTTTCATCATTATATCCCCAGTTTCTAGAACACAAGAGTTCCTGGTATATAATAGAAATTCATTAAAAGAGCTGTCAAATGGCTGGATAAATGCCATTATATTCTTATGTCAATTCTTATCCTCTTCGATTCTTAGAAGGATTTTAAGAGACCAGCTTTATCAGCTCAAATTATATTAGGCTATGTATAGAATTTATTCAGTGTCATTATTTACTAGCATATTTGTATTGAGCGTGTTCTGTATTCCTGCCCTATATCTCGTCCCTTTGTGTTTATAATGTCATATGCTAAACAAAATGGTCATTTGCTAACTCTCTCCCTATAGTTCTTGTCTTATTCCTTCGCTCACAACATTCTCTGCCTGCTCAAAAAATTATGTAAACTTTACTTACATAAATCCTGTCTGTCCTTTATAATCTAATTCATACTCCCTTTTCCCCTGTCTACACTAACAGCAATCTTTCCCTCTTCTGTAGTCCTATAGTATTTATTGTTGATGGAAGTCGTTCGGTACAAATATTTTACAATCCTCTGCTACTATAGTTTTTGCTAATTATTTTTAATGTGAAAATATCTTAGGTTCTCAATTTGAATATGACTTTTTAAAAATTAATTAATTAATTTACTTTATTTTTGGCTGCATTGGGTCTTCGTTGCTGTGCGCGGGCTTTCTCTAGTTGCAGCGAGCAGGGGCTACTCTTCATTGCGGTGCACGGGCTTCTCATTGCCATGGCTTCTCTTGTTGCAGAGCAGGGGCTCTAGGCGCTCAGGCTCAGTAGTTGTGGCTCCCGGGCTCTACAGTGCAGGCTCAGTAGTTGTGGCACACGGGCTTAGTTGCTCCACAGCATGTGGGATCTTCCCGAACCAGGGCTCGAACCCGTGTCCCCTGCATTGGCAGGCAGATTCTAAACCACTGTGCCACCAGGCAAGTCCTGAATATGACTTCTTTCCTTCTTGTACAGTGTCTTGTTTTGAGCCCTGTACATAATAGTATATAATATGTATGTAAACATAATTCATTTTTAACAATGAATTGATGGGTTATTCGATCCAACATATACCTTTCTATGTAAAATTTCTGTGATCATGTCTGCAATGAAGACTTAGGTTGCCAGATTGAAGGGACAAGCTGGTAGATAGATAATTATCATTAATACACTGATTTATCTCAGGCCTGAAATCTGAAAAATCAACTTTCACTTCCCAAAACTCTCTTTGAAACAAATGTTGAAGGTGGTTCTAAATGTCTGTGAAATTCTGGGTGTGGCCATCTTATATTTTTTTCTATTTTCAGAGGAACATTTTTTAGAAGATTTTATATGTTCTGTCTCCAATTTACATAACATTTGTATCTACAATGTTTCCTAATGCAAGGAATCCAAATAGATTTACTTGAAATTAGCTTTTCTTGGGGTTGAGAAACCAACCCACTGCTTCCAGCATAATTTGAGAAGTTTCTTAAACTTCTTAAACTTTTTCTGTGCATAACTTCTCCACACAGTCTCAGGAAAATCAGGTTCTAATAATATCTTCTTTTGGCCTCTACCAACTACAGTCAGTAGCTACATCAGCGAATCTATTGGCAAACAAACAATTAACTATTCTATTGGGAGAAGAAAAGAATCTCTTCACCTGGCTAGGAAAAGAAAAATCCCGCCCCCATTTTTCTAGATAGTCATACATTCTTCAGAAATCCTTCATCAGAGGAAAACTTTTCCCTAGGCTCGTTATGGAATCTGTTTTTCCTTCTTCATTCCATAAATAGTCCTGATTAAGTCTTCAATTGTGGATGTTTCATGAGCTAGTGTGAGCCACATTTTCCTTTCTGTCTTATTCCATCCTATTCCTTAGGCTTTAGGAGTCATTTTATCATTTGTTGATAGATCTATTTTAAAAAGCCATTTAGTGCCAGACAATCACAGTAACTTTATTGCTTAGACATCTCAAAGTCACGAAATACCTACACTTGTCCCCTTCCATGTTTTTCCAAGCACAAGTTTGATTCATACAGGGGAACCATGCTTTATTTAGAGTTAGATTATACTGTTGTAGCTTTAGGTGATATTGCTAAATGTTTGCTTTTCTATATGGGCATTGTAGACACTATCATTTCACTCTAGTAAACTGATGGTCAGAATTATTGTCAATCTTTTTTTAATTGTGCTAAAATGCACATAACATAAAATTTACCATTTTAACCATTTTAAATTGTACAATTCAGAGACACTTAGTGTTGTATATTGGCAATATTGTACAACCATCACACACTGCCTAATTCCAGAACATTTTCATCACCCTGAAGAGGAAGCCCCATGCCCATTAAAGTTACTTTCCTTCTCCCAACCTCTGACAACCACTACTCTTCTTTCTATCTCTATTGATTTACCTATTCTGTATATTTCATATAAATGGGATCATACAATGTATAACCTTTTGTGTCTGGCTTCTTTCACTTTACGTAATGTTTTGAAGGTTCATCTGTGTTGTAGAATGTATCAATTCTTCATTCCTTTTTATGGTTGAATAATCACCAAGCTTTTAAAAACACTTCTATGTTCACAAATATTCTTACCGTTGTGGTGAAACTCTTGTGGTGAATGATTACCCTCTTGGAGAAAAAAAAAATGGAATGGGTAATGAAAATTTTGTTCCCATTTGGCTATGAACAATTGAAAGACATTTTGTAATCCTTCCCACCATCCTTTGTTCTTTTTTCCTCTTGAAGAAAGTGAAAATCACAAAAGTCAAGTGTCTTGCTCATTATCATCAGTAAATCATTATTAGGCATCATTGTATATGACACATTTTATGTGTTACATATAATTAAATCTCTGGTCCCTTCAGCATATATTTTAGTATCTGCTATGGATTGGGAGCTATGAATGTAACACGGGGCACCCAAGACACAGTCCCTGACTCCATGGACATCACATACACAAGATAAGAATATTTAATCAGTATAAAAGCAGATATAGTGAAATCGCTGTCATCCAGAAAACTATACATCACATAGGTCAAGATAAATTCACTTGAGGCTTGAGAGAGAGTCAGAGGACATGGTATGAATAAGAATACTATAATGTCAACATTCACTTTTTAAAGATATGAGCAGAAACACACAGATTAAGTCAGGCTAAACTAATGTGAGCCAACCCTAGAAATACACTGAATAAATTATGTACTGAGCTAAAGCCCTAGAAATACACTGAATAAGTTATGTACTGTCTTAAACTCCTTTTTACTTTGGTTTGGCAAAGGCCATAGAATTTTTTGCATACGATAAAATAACAACTAAATCCTCACTTGGCCTTCATTCCTTAGCATCAGACATACATATCCAAATAGCTATTGGACATCAGCACAGAAAACACAGCATGTCCCAAACCATAGTATCATCATCCTGTCCAAATCTGATCCTCCTCTTTTTGTCCTTGGTTCAGTGAATAGTACCACCAGACATCCAGATGTCTAGTAAATGAATCTTCCCTCTTTCTATCTCCCTCTGTCTCTCTTGCTTTCTCTTTCCTCCCTCCTCTCCCTCCTCTTTCTCTCCTTTCTCTATCCTCTCATTTCTCAACTTCAATTGGCCACTTCATTTGACCTCTTAAATACCTCTGGAGTCTATCCACTTTGCCCTACTTTAGTTTAGGCTTTCATCATTTTTTGCCTGAATTATTTTAGTAGCTTACTAACTAGACTCCCTATCCCCAGTCATAGCCCTCTCAAATCCATTCTCCACTTACCATGTTGTGTTAGATCAACCTCCATTTATTCTCCTATGCTGTTTCCTCTGCAGAACGCCTTCCTTTTACTTTACTGCCTGGAACACTCATCCTTTAAAATTCAGCTTATTATCACTTCCCATATAAAATCCTCTCCAAGCTCCCCTTGGCCATCCAACTCATCTCACCACTAATATCATCAGGAAAAATCAGTCACTTCCTGTAATCTTGCCCACGTAGCTTTATAATAATATTACAAAAGACCTAATATTTATAATTTTTACCACTGCAGAAAAACAGTCTGTCAATTTTTATTGGGGTGGAAAGGACCAAAGGAATTATAGTGAAGCTCCTAGAAAACAGGTTTGGTTTTCGTAAGATTTGTATCCAAACATCACAAAGCCAAGAGAGGCAGTTGACTATTCTATGATCATTCTAAAAAGGTCTCTGTAAAACTACAGATAGAGTGGTGGCAAAACCATAATAGGCCATGATGGTTTTAAGTTTTGTAGTTTACTCAGTATGCTTACTCTCACTTCACTTTGTAACCCCAGCTTTTCACCAATTGCTTCTCTCCTGAGAGGAGTTAATAAGTGACCTACAATAATCATATTTACTTGAACAAAGCTCCCTCTTGATTGACCTGATTCTGTTACTTTTGCTGACTCTGTTCATGTTCTGTTGGTAAAGGTCATGTGTAGTAATCGTCTTCTCTTTAGTTATGGCTGTGTGCTATATAGAAAGCTTTCCAAAATAACCTTTCTGTCTTGCAACTGTTCTCTCCCTTAAACAGGATTCATTTACTTTATCAGGAATTTGAATCTTAAAACCATGACCATTTGCCTCACAGAATGCAAACAAAGAAGGCTTCAACTGATCTTTCTGTGAGAATAAATATTGTTAGCCTTAAGTATGTAATCCCTTCTTCTCCTAGCCCAGAAAAAGGAGATGAGCCTAATAACTGTCCTTCCTATGGCATTCTTTCTGTAATACACAGGAAGAAAGGAATCTGAAGTGAAGAGGACAGTAGGGAAGGGGATAAAAGAAATTACGTGTGGAATTCTTCCTACATAACTCTCACCTGACATGCCCCTAGTTTGTTGCTAGTTTCTGTTTACACACTTGAAAGGTGTAAAAATGTGGTAGGCCAGCATTCCTTCCTAGGAGAACTGGGGTGATGACAGATCGCCGAAGTCAGAATCACTTGATGTCTTGGCATATGCAGTAACGACTACCAGTCTTAAGCCCAGTAAATCTACTATCTAAATGGCTGTGACCTTAGTTTGTAAAAATGGAGACCATAGTACACTGGAAAAGGGTTGATAAAAGAAATTTGTTCTCAAACTCTTTATTCATTCGTTATTTGCTCTATTAGTTTCCTGAGGCTGCCATAACAAATTACCATAGACCAGGTGGCTTAAAACAACAGAAATTTATTCTCTCACGGTTGTGGAGGCCAGAAATCCAAAAGCAAGATATCAGCAGGGCTGTGCTCCCACCGTAGGCTCTAGGGAAGAATCCTTTCTTGCTTCTTCCAGCTTCTGGTGGCTAACAACTTCCCTTGTGGCTACATCACTCCTTTAGGGCCCACATGGATAATCCAAGATAATCTCCTTCTAAGATCCTTAATTTAATGATATTTGCAAAGACCCTTTTCTCCAAATAAGATCACATTCACAGTTTCTGAGGATTAGGGCATAGACATCTTTTGATGGGCCACCATTCAACCTATATGGGAAAAAAAACAACAACTCTGCACTCTTTCTCAGTCATCATTATATCCAGTGGCTATTATGTTCTATACTCTTTCCAAGAGAGACGCATAATCTCTATAATATTTAAATTGAATTTTGCAACATTTTGCTACCACTTTAAGTGATACTACTCTATTCTCTAAGTCACATGTCTTTATTTATTCTAATAATATAACCTTTTTTATTCATAGGGTCACATGGGTATACCAGGACCAAGAGGTGCCACTGGACAACAAGGGCCCCCAGTATGTTTTGAAAGCATTCTTTGTAATTCTGGCATTTAAAAACATTAATGTTAACATATCTTATTTGGTGTCTGCTTTATATGTGATTTCTGTTTTGGCTCCTATTAAAGGGTGAGCCAGGTGACCGGGGTGAACAAGGACTAAAAGGAGAGAGAGGATCTGAAGTAAGTTGAAATCATTTAAGACAATTTGTAACTTATTGCTGGCTTGAGAAAACAGGGGCACAAGGAGTTGCTGTTCATTGTAACTTGAATGATCATTCATTCTTTCAGAGCAAGAATCACCACAGGCCTCTAAACAGGGTGTTTGTCAATAATTGTGCTAAAACATCATTATTGATTAATTCGTGCGTTTCGACTGCCATCCAAAGTTCCCTTCACCAGCAGACTACTCTGGCTTTGAGAAAATTGCCTAGAGTTGTCCCAGACTAATTGTCCTTCCTTAGGGTTTCAGGCAGAAATATCAACTAGCCTTAAAACCAGCACTGCAGAGCAAAATTTTAGCAGTCATACCTATTTAGTTGCTGTAGTAAGGTAGGGGTAGAAATAGTTTAACTATATGACACAGACTCACAATCGGTTTAAAAGATTTGTTTTCCATAACACAAGTCAATTATTTGTTATCAGGCGAACTAAAAATCTGTTGAGTTATTGAATTTAGCCACCTCTTTCCCTATATACCAATAAACGTTGCCTCAATCTTATGTAACAACTGGATTTGTAATTTGTACCATCACTTCATTGCTGCCCTACTTTTCATGGCATTCTGACTTTACCTGCTACTGATTTAAAATTAAATTCTTTAGAAAACGTACTGTATTTTAATAATAAATCAGGTGAGGATTGATAAAAAGTAATGAATTTGAGACCATGTTTCTCCTAATTTGTTAAGTGGCCTTCACCCATACTTGTGTTTCCCATTTGTGGGAGTTAGTAATAAAATTGAGTTGAGTCGGATATTACATAGGTTTTCATTCACACAAAAGCCATTTTAAATAGTCTTGGCAACTACCTAGTAACTTACTGTCAGTCTCCTTAATAAATAAGGACTAATAAATAATAAATAAAAATATCCCATTGGGACTTACCTGGTGGCACAGTGGTTAAAAATCCACCTGCCAATGCAGGGGACAGGGGTTCGAGCCCTGTTCCGGGAGCAACTAAGCCTGTGAGCCACAACTACTGAGCCCGTGTGCCACAACTACTGAAGCCCGTGTGCCCTAGAGCCTGTGCTCCACAAGAGAAGCCACCGCAGTGAGAAGCCCGCACACTGCTACGAAGAGTAACCCCAGCTCTCCACAACTAGAGAAAGCCTGTGCACAGCAACAAAGACCCAATGCAGCCAAAAATAAATAAATAAATGTATTTAAAAAAAAAAATCCCATTGAAGGCAAGCCTTAATTTTAAAAAGAAATTCAAAGAAAGAATACAGTTGTCCCATTCGCTTAGAATTTTTAATACCCAAATTGGAAAAAGTAGTGGAAAAAACCATGAACCTAGAACACTACTACTACTTTCATGTGACTTCCTTATACTTGCATTAAGTGCCTAAGGATGCAAATGCTCTCCCAAGGTTTGATCCTAAAATTTCTAATCCTTTACAATTAGTACTTTCATATTCTCAATGTTTTCTTTTTCCTTTTTTGATGTATCTCAGGAAGAAGAAATTTTTTTTATGTTTCTTAGTATCTGTTAAAATTATGCCAACGAAAATAAAATATTCTTACTAGACAACTGCAGCTCCAGCCTATATGGTCAGCTCTCCCTGGGTATTGGAGCTGAAAGGTCTTGAGGAGCCATGGTTTAAATTCTGTATAATCCACGAGAATTAGTTCTTTTCCCACTCTGGGCAATGCTGGTATACAGTCCGAGGTTACATTAAAAAGCCTCTTTGAATTTCAGATAGTAATGATTGCTACAAGAAAAATCACTGACTATGTGTTACTCACTAGGGACACTTTGAATGGCCAGGTGGATCCTACGGAATTGCCCTCATCTTGTTTTTGCAAAGCTTTAAATTTGTTTTTTAGATTTGGAAATGCCCTTTAAAATCGTTTGGACAACCCTCTCATTTTTCAGACGAAGAAATTTAGGTCCCAGAGGGATTATGAGTTACCTAAGATCACAGAACTAGTTAGCAACAGAACCAACACTAGAAACTTTATTTCCTGACTCCCATTATACAAAAGCCTTCTATTACTTTGAAGTCTTTTATAAATTAAGTTAAATATTAATTTTACTTAACCAACTAATTCATTAATTGGTCTTTCAGACATGAAACTATGGAAACTCTAAAGAAAAAGTTGGAGCAAGTCAAGTTAAAACCAATTGCAAACCACTACATTTTTTTAGAGACTTTTATAATGCAAATGTAGTGAACTGTCCCATAATGGCTTTCAAATACAGAGACTCAAGCCAAAATCTTACTTTCCTCCCAAAGCAAAATTCCAGATTTTAGTGAATTTAAATTTCTTGGTTTAAAAAAAAAAAAGACTTAACTCTCTAAATCTGTGTTTGTACTTTAAAGCTACCCTCTCTAACAAAGTTAGAACTAACAAAGTATTGTGATGACTGTCCTTCAGCTTCATTTGAATAAAAAACAAATGAGTGTTTGGACTATAATGGCATTTAAAATTTTCTGTTATCTAAAGAATTAGATTACCTTCTCTTGTAGTCTATGAAGTGGTACAATCCCAATGAATGGAATTCGTTGTTTTAAATGGATCTGATTTCAAGTGGGCTGTTCTATTTTTCAAAGCTAGCCAGACAAAAGAGAAAGCACAATTTTACATATACTCTAAAGAATAAATATGAAATTCATTCGCCTTTCCTATTATGAGAACAGGAAGTCTGTTGACTTATGAGGTACTTATATTTACATAAAATAGTATGAGTAAGTTAATTTTGAAAATAGCATAGAATGCTTCTAGCTTTATTATATTTGAACTCTGGGCATTGGTGGAAGAGTGATTTTTTTTTTCCTTTTTATGATACCAACTCAATTAATCATCTACAAACACCTTAGATGACAACATACTTTCTTTGTCTTTGGCCCAATCTTTAATTTCCTACTGAACAGACCATCTCTGTGTAGGATTAATATTGAGTAATGTTTGGCTCTTAATTTAGTTACAACACTACCCAGCAATTCCAACTGCAAGATTTTTTTAAATGCACAAATTCAAAAAAATACCAATCTTCTACACTTTGTTGATCTTTATGTATTTTAAACCTCCATTGCAAGTCTGTCGTTTCTCTAACTAGCCTACTTCCTTTTAGTTATGGTGACAATAATTGTCATAAGGAAATCTTTCCTGAATTGACATCTAAAAAACAGCAGAGACTGTTTTGTTATTTACTCTATGCTTTTTGTATTTAATAAGGAGATTTTGTCACAATTGTACCATTACAAGTAGCAAAATATACATTAAAAATAATTTTCATAGTCATAATTTTCCTTTAGTGTTATTCTGTTGGAAGCTGCTTCCTGATGCCCATCCGAGTATTAATAACATTCTAGTTTTCACAATGATAGACCCATGTATCTAGGTTTTAGAGCAGTATTTAACTGTTCTGAAATAGTCCCAACATAATGGTCACCCTAAAATGTAACTGATTTGTGATATGAGACTCTTTTTGTTTTTATTTTGTATTTGAATGTTTGGAATAAAACATGCACATACGTGTATAGCATATCTGAACCTTAAGCCATAAACTCAAGTATACAAAAAGTATAATTTTGTTTATGTTCTTTGTAATGGAACTTAACTTCTGTCCTGAGTACCCATCCTGCCTGGTGGTAGAAACCTAATTGATGGAAATCTAGTCAATTGATTGCCTTTAACTCCGTCCACTCAAATATCCTGCATTTGATTTAGAGTTTTTCCCATTTATCCTCTTTTCAAGTCTGCTGTTACATTCTGGGTGGCAATGTTAGGGAAGGGGAATAGGAAGTGAGATTGATCTTTAGCCATCATCTGTTCATACTAGCATCCACTGAAATGTACATCATCCCTTTTGGCCCCCATCTGCCATTATCCCACCATGTTGTCATCTACCTTGGCCCTCCGGACAAAAGTTCTTTGATCCCTGTTGGCTTGTACAGCTATTTTCTCAACTCAGGTGCAAGATCTCCTTAGATAAGACTCTAAGGGCCATATGCTTCTGTTCTTGGCCACATGGAAATAACATTCTACTGCTCCCCATACCATGCCGGGTGCTTGAGGGACTCAGACTTCCTCAGGTCCCCTGGCCTAGACATCTCATGCAGAAATTTCAACTCTATTGCTGCACTCAGTGCAACTTAGCGTTCATCTCAGTGAGGCCTTTAGTCTCTCTAGCCATCATCTCTGTGCCCAAATCCCCACACTTATCTGCAGATATTATTGTTTTGTTTTGTTTAGTTTATTAAGTTTTATTCAAATATAGTTGCTTTAAAATGTTGTGTTAGTTTCTTGCTGTACCACAAAGTGAATCAGGCATACGTATAAATATATCCACTCTTTTTTAGACTCACTTCCCATTTAGGTCACCACAGAGCATTGAGTAGAGTTCCCTGTGCTATACAGTAGGTTCTCATTAGTTATCTATTTTATACATAATAGTGTATATAAGTCAGTCCCAACCTCCCAATTCATCCCAACCCCCCTCCTTCCGCCCTTGGTAACCGTAAGTTTGTTCTCTACATCTGTGACTCTATTTCTGCTTTGCAGATAAGCTCATCTCTACCATTTTTCTAGACTCCACATATAAGCAATATTATATGATACTTGTTTTTCTCTTTCTGACTTACTTCACTCTGTATGACAGTCTCTAGGTCCATCCATGTCTCTGCAGATGTCACTATTTTGTTCCTTTTTATGGCGGAGTAATATTCCATTGTATATATGTACCGTTTCTTCTTTATACATTCCTCTGTCGATGGACATTTAGGTTGCTACCATGTCCTGGCTATTGTAACTAGTGCTGCAATGAACATCATGGTGCATGCATCCTTTCGAATTACGGTTTTCTCCAGATATATGCCTAGGAGTGGGATTGCTGGGTCATATGGTAGCTCTATTTTTAGTTTTTTAAGGAACCTCCAAACTGTTCTCCATAGTGGCTGTACCAATTTACATTCCCACCAACAGTGTAGGAGCGTTCCCTTTTTTCCACACCCTCTCCAGCATTTATTGTTTGTAGAATTTTTGATGATGGCCATTCTGACTAGTATGAGGTTATACCTCATTGTAGTTTTGGTTTGCATTTCTCTAATAATTAGTGATGTTGAGCATCTTTTCATGTGTTCGTTAGCCATTTGTATGTCTTCTTTGGAGGAATGTCTGTTTAGGCCTTCCACCCATTTTTTGATTGGGTGGGTTGTTTTTTTAATATTGAGCTGTATGAGCTGCTTATATATTTCGGAGATTAATCCCTTGTCAGTTGCTTTGTTTGCAAATATTTTCTCCCATTCTGAGGGTTGTCTTTTCATTTTATTTATGGTTTCCTTTGCTGTACAAAAGGTTTTAAGTTTAATTAGGTCCCATTTGTTTATTTTTGTTTTCTTTTTCATTACTTTAGGCAGTGGATTGAAAAAGATCTTGCTGTGATTTATGTCACAGTGTTCTGTCTATATTTTCCTCTAAGAGTTTTATAGTATCTGGCCTTACATTTAGGTCTTTAATCCATTTTGGGTTTATTTTGTATATGGTGTTAGGGAGTGTTCTAATTTCATTCTTTTACATGTGGCTGTCCAATTTTCTCAGCACCACTTATTGAACAGACTGTCTTTTCTCCATTGTATATTCTTGCCTCCTTTGTCATAGATTAGGTAGCCATAGGTGCTTGGGTTTATCTCTGGACTTTCTATCCTGTTCCATTGATCTATATTTCTGTTTTTATGCCAGTACCATACTGTTTTGATTACTGTAGCTTTGTAGTATAGTCCGAAGTCAGGGAGTCTGATTCCTCCAGCTCTGTTCTTCTTTCTCAAGATGGCTTTCATTATTCGGGGTCTTTTGTGTTTCCATACAAAGTGTAAAATTTTTTGTTCTGCTTCTGTGAAAAATGCCATTGGTAATTTGATAGGGATTGCATTGAATCTGTAGATTATTTTGGGTGTATAGTCATTTTCCCAGTATTGATTCTTGCAATCCAAGAACATGGTATATCTCTCCATCTGTTTGTGTCATCTTTGATTTTTTTCATCAGTATCATATACTTTTCTCAGTACAGGTCTTTTGCCTCCTTAGGTAGGTTTATCCCTAGGTATTTTATTCTTTTTGATGTGATGGTAAATGGGATTATTTCCTTAGTCTCTCTTTCTGATCTTTCATTGTTAGTGTATAGGAATGCAAGAGATTTCTGTGTATTAATTTTGTATCCTCTGCAGGTATTACTGTTTCTACCCACCCCAGGACTTGACGGCAGATTGGTGTCAAGGTCTCTTCTCATAGATACCCATCAGTGTCTTAACAGTTTTCCTTCTCTTTTTACCTTTATCCAACTTGAAGATTTTTTATATCCCCTTAGGTAGGAAAAACTTTCTCTTACATTATTATAATTCTTCTAAATATGTTCTTTATGATATAAATTTTATGACTTGAATCCTTTATTACCTTGTTTTTTTATGTGCAATGATAGACTTTTAATATTTAAAAATCAGGCTTTTGTATTTAAAAATATATTCTTTTCAAACTATTCCCCCACCATGCGTTTCAGAGGACTGTTTTGAAATTCTTAAGCTAAAAAAGTCTATTTTGAAAATCAAAAGTTTAGAACAAATCTATTGCTTTACATAAAAAGAAATACTGTGAAGGAAAACACACGCCAGTTAACATATTTGAATATTATCACAATTCATGTACTGTTTAATTAGTGCTATTCAAGACAACTGAAATCAGAATTGTTTTCAATATTTAAAACAGTCTTTATTTGTCTATTTTACTTCTTTATTGTATTCTAAAAGATACATCTATTATAGGAATCATATGTTCCAGAAATTGTATTTACTTCAACTAAACCCAGTTCACCAACTATCCCCTTTTCTGGTTTCCTTACCCTTAGGAAGAATTTACATTAGTGACTTTTTAAAGCAAGTAAAAGAGCTTTTGAACTTGGAGGTAGAACCCTTGATGCATATAGCTCCCTATCATCGAATTCTAACAAAATTGGATGTTTATCTCTTACAGAAAATGCCCTTTTTCTCTCTGATTATATACGCTATTTCTTCTTAAAACATTTAAGCTCATTTTCAGAAGATGTAACATCTTCTGAAATTGTTTATTTTGTCATTGTTGTCAAATTGAATCTTTAGTACAACTGTGTTCAGATTTGAATAACTTAACATCTCATTTTGGTGGAATTATCCTGTTTCTGAGAACTTTTGATGATTTCTGAGAAATGTTTCTGGTAATGGCAATATGCTTCTTTTTCTTATTCGTGAACTCTTTAACACCTTTTTCTTCTTAAAATAATTTTAGGATATCATCAGAATAATGGCATGATTTGCAAGGGCAAATTTCTAACTATCCTGGTAGACCGTTACTGCTGAATCAATTATGATTTAAAATATCTCACACATGGAAAAACAAGCAATTATGTGGGAAATAAAGATCTTTTCTTTGATTTACACGTATGTTCTTCTCTGTGCTTCCAGGTAAGCACATTTTAGGTTATTGATTTACGTCCCTCACTACACTGTAAGTGCCTTGTGAACAAGAGCTTTGATTTTGCATCTCCAGCACATAACAGAATTCCTGATACCTAATAGTCAAGAAATGTTTACTGAATTAATTAAATAAGTACTTAACCACTTTCAGTAGGGAGACAAAGGCCTTGCCTGAAGTGGGGACTTTTATTTAAATAATCTATTCAGTTCCTTTTTAGAACTATAATTTAAATTCTTAAATCATAGAATTTGGAGCCAGGTAGAAATTCATAGATTATATAGTCAAATTCTTTCATTTACAGATGAAGAAAATGACTCTCAGGAAAGTGAAATGGCAATCCCAATGATAAACAGCTAGTTAGTGGCAGGACTTGCTGTAGCCTTCAGGTCTCAGAGTTCTTTTCTATGCCTTCAGTTTAATTAAATTTATAGCAATGAGTTGACAACTGTGCTTCACATTTTTAGGGTCCTAAGGGGAAAAAAAGAGCTCCTGGCCCTTCTGGGAAACCTGGGATTCCTGTAAGTAACAGGCCTTTTTCATCTTTATTGTTTTTCTAAATAGAACTTTAGCAAGCAGAAAAGTTTGGGGCCAATTATGACGTGTTGGATAAATCAGATTGTCTTCAAAAAAATGTTTAAACCCATGCCGGAACACAGAGGGAACAAAATATGACTACTAGTTCAAAACCAAGCTTGGTGTTGAAAAAGAAGTCACTGCAACTGAAGGTTGTTATTTTCCAGTGCAGGGAGATCTCTCTGTGGATTCGTGCTACTATTCTTTGATGGTGAACCACTAAACAACAGGCAACTTGCAGTCATGACTAAATGAATGGTGACAGAGGTCAGAGATTTTCAAGCATAACTGAAAAGACATGAGCTGGATTTTAATTGAAGAACTCGGCCTCTCATTTTCCTGGGAAATAGAACAGAAAGTCTTAGAAAAAAGCTTTAAATCTTTTCATCACAGAACAAAGATTAATTTTACCTTAGCCATCCGTTTCCTCTTTGGCCAAGCAAATATGTGTAGACTAGCTTATTAGCAAAGACTTCCTGCTGGTCTCCCCTAGCCAACAGCCTGCTTTGGGTGGCCTGTGTTGTGTTGGTTCAAAACAAGTAAAGAAAAGTGAACATAAATTATGAGCACATTGAGATCAGAGATTCCCTACAGATTAAATCCAGTTGCCCAAGAGTACAAACAAAATGTTCAGACCTTTCCTCAGTCATATAACTATCTAATTCAAAGTGGCAACTAAAAGAGCCGTAATTTATTTCTTGGGAAAATAATACAATACAGAGTTTTAGAGATGGTGAATGTCAGCCTATATCCTAAACTGACAGGTGCACATAGCTGATCTTTTCTCCACAGCTGGATAGAGCATGGGCTGGTACAATGAGAAATACCAGGAAATTACAGTAAAGTGGAAAAGGTTACACAATAAATTGCTGATTAGCTTGGCATTTCAGTTTAGGGAACAGTTACCTGATCTGTTGTATCCAAATAGTAAATTATTAAGGAATCCAGGAAACAGGAAAAATTTTCCTGGGACAGGGTTTTAAGAATGTAACCTCCCACCCCCCAATAAGTATAAAAGTGTTTGTCATTTAAACATCTGTACAGCATCTCTCTATAATCCAAGTAATTTTTAATTACCAAGGGACTTCCAGGCCTACCTGGGCCAAAAGGCATGCAAGGATACCCTGGAGCAGAAGGCATTTCAGGAAACCCTGGTAAAGTTGGGCTACCAGGAAAACAGGGACTTCCTGTGAGTAGATTGAATATTCTTTGCTCTTTATTTCTTATGCATAAGTATCTCTTTACTAAAACCATAGATACTTTGGCTGTCTTTCTTAACTTTGACATTGGTTCATATTGTGTTTATGATTTACAGGGAATGTCAGTGAGTACATGTTTGATGTTTTATAATTAATAACCCATATTATTAATAATTTATATTATTTTTACACATATAAAAGCTGGTACATAGGAACAATAAAGAAGTAAAATTTTAAGGGGGCTTCCCTGGTGGCGCAGTGGTGGAGAGTCTGCCTGCCGATGCAGGGGACACGGGTTCATGCCCTGGTCCGGGAAGATCCCACATGCCACAGAGTGGCTGGGCCTGTGAGCCATGGCCGCTGAGCCTGCGCGTCCGGAGCCTGTGCTCTGCAACGGGAGAGGCCACAACAGTGAGAGGCCCGCGTACCGCAAAAAAAAAAAAAAAAAAAAAAAGACAAAAAAAAAAACTTTAAGGGCTACACAACCTGTGTTTTGAGTTCATCAAATGTCTTAAGCCACCTTTGGAACATTTCAGGCTTGGCAATAACTCAAGGTAAGTTCTGCCCAAATCATTTTCCCTTTACTTTTATAGCCTCACTATTTTACAGAAATTGTGTGAACATTTTCTCTGTGTTCATCTAGTGGTGATGCAATGCGCAGTGATGTAGATTATTATTTTTATGCAGATTTCTATATTATTTATTTGATCAGAAATTTTAAAATGACATTTTTGTCTTCATTTAGCCATTTTCCCTCTTTCCTTCCTAAGTTCATCATAATCCAGATATTTTTTGTTATCTCATGTTGTGTTTCCATTTGAAATACAAGAATAATTAATCGCGTATTTCAGTAATCCAGTAAAATTTATCCTTTTACATTTCCACTATTTTTGGATATGATTATCTATTGACCTGTTTTTCTTTTCTTAAATGAATCAATCCTAGTTGTTTACCCACATGTAGCATGGGACTGTAGCAAAGCTCCAGCCCAAATTAATATTATTCTTTCACTATGATGAATTATCTCATTTGTTTAAAAATAAGTATCAAATTATGACCCAGCCAATTTAATTATTTCAGAAATAAGTATCTGGCCATATTCTATTTGGAAAGGTGAATATTTTTAAGGAGGCTTAGTATGGTTTCTATTTGCTTTGGGGACAGTATATCTGAACATCAGAGCATCAGGGTGTAAGCCCTAGAGAAATTTGACAGCCAGGCTGATATTTTGATTAAAATATATGTTTTCGAAACTTCTGCCATTAACATCAGCCTGGTTAAAAGAGGACTTCCATTTGAGATCCCAGTCTTAAAGGGAGCTCACGCCCTGAACCTTCACGTATGATGCTGCACTCTAGGCTCACCATATAAGAGTCTTAAAATGAGGTTGTGGAGTTTTAAAAATACAACAGTAAAACACTTTGAATTGGTCTGAGAGTCTGTACTTAAGTTTTACTGGGAAATGTTAGAGTGAATCTTACTGCTTTGAATAAGATTTTGAGAGCTGAAACAAGGAAAACCACATTTCAAAATATGTCATATTTCTTGCTGTGAACACAGGTTTAGTCATGGAGGTGGTATGTATGTGGATGTGTCCAGTAGTCGATAAGGCTAGAAACTGAATTGTAAATACTAATAACAGCAAATAGATTTGTTTAATTACTGGGAAGAGGGATTCATTTGTTTTCTGACTAAAATAATACTAATCCAGGTACTTATTCCAGATATGGATAATACAAATCAGGATCCTATATATATACATGTTTAATAAGAATTTCAGACATTTAGCATATAAGATATTCATCAGACACTAGTGACAGGTCAAAGTCATCCACGTTTTTTACACCAAGTCACTTAATACTTCATTGTGGCAAACAACTTCTTTCTGGCAGTATGTGACACCTGAAGGTCTTCCTGGAAAGGACTGAAAATTGGAAAATAAAAGGAAAACATTGATTCAGACTACAAAAATATGAACCATTTTCTCTTGCATAAAAACAGCAATGTGGCAAGTGATTGTTATCTGCTGCTAGTTTCCAGAAAGAAAGCAGACATTTTCTAACAACTCTACATCCTTCTTTAATGGGGTAATACTTAAAGGACAGTAATATAATGGCTAAGAGAAAGCCAATACAGAAAATGGTAGATACAAATAAGATACTGATTTCATTTTAATTCTGTCTAAGTTGCATTCTAGAATCTGCCACACGGTTTTGATTGGCTGTGTGGGTGGAGGCTCATGCATAAAACCAAATCACTGGTTCCACATAGAATAAAAAAGAATGAAGAGGACTTAAAGCCAGATGCTGAAGCCATTTGCACACTCAGGGCTATTCCAAGACCCAGTTAGAACTCTAGGGTATATCAACAGGGCTCTTTGGTTGCAAACAACCAAACATGGCTATATGGGTTGCCTATGTATACAGATTGCCCCAAGTTCTGCCCACTGGGAAGAGTCTCCTTCACTGATATCTTTCAGGCTTAAATGCAGCAGCAATCCACTTCTAGCAGATGTTGACATTCCATGCAGATCTATCCATAAATCAGGCCTGAACTTTTTTCTACCCTACTAACTGGTAAGGGGAATTCTCTACGAAGGCTGAAGGAGCAGTGGTAAAGCAGTAGAACAAGTATCATGGAAGTCTCAGTTGCTTGCTTGCATATTTTGTTTGTGATTTCTGGACCTGTTAGGACCCAGTCTCGATATACACCATTTCCATTTAGGAGTGAACGCTGTTGTGCCCAGCCAATTTTATGATTTAGCGGATCAAATATCACTCAGATCATAATGGTCAGTTCAGGACACATAGTCATTTGATGTCTCAGGGTCGGTTATTCAGCTTCAACCAGAGCAAGCCCAGAACTGCTTTCCAAATGGGAAATTACATTTGACAAAGAAGGCATTGCTTATGTCCAAAACCTCATGGGTATAAGCTGTGATTCTCTTGTGGAGGTTATCAAAGTGTCCATATAGCATCTCTACCAGCCACAGACCCTTTTGATATTATTGGCTCTGCTCAGTCATAGCAAGGTAGCTTACACAGCATCCTGAATCTGCCGCCGAGCATTTTCGTCGGGGGCCACCCAAAACTAGCAAGCTGGCAAAGAACTGGAATTTCTCCAGAGAAGATACACGAGTGACCAATAATCACATGGAAAGGTGCCCAGCATCACTAATCATTAGGAAAATGCAAATCAAAAACACAATTAGATACCACTTTTACAACCGCTAGGGTGGCTATTATCCAAAAAAATAAAAAATTGAAAGAGAGACAGAAAATTACAAGTGTTGGTAAATGTGTGAAGAAACTGGCACCCTGTGTATTGCTAATGGGAATGTAAGATGATGCAGCCGCTGTGGAAAACAGTATGACAGGTCTTGAAAAATTAAATACAGAATTACCGTATGATCCAGCAACTCGCCTCCTGGGTGTATATCCAAAAGAAATGAAAGCAGAAACTTGAACAAAAATTTTCCAAATGTTCATAACAACATCATTCACAGTAACCAGTAGGTGGAAACAACCCACATGGCTGTCAGCAGTGAAACAGATAAACCAAATGTGGTATATACATACAGTGGAATATTATTCAGTCTTAAAAAGGAAGGAAATTCTGACACACGTTACCACATGGATAAACCTTGGAGACATGCTAAGTGAACTAAGCCAGACACAAAAGTACAAATAGTATATGATTCCACTTATAATGAGGTACCTAGAGTGGTCAAATGCATAGACAGAAAATAGAATGGAGGTTGCCAGAGACTGGGAGGAGGAGGATTTGGAGAAGTTATTGTTTAATGGGTACAGAGTTTCAGTTTGGAACATAAAAATTTCTGGGGCTTCCCTGGTGGCGCAGTGGTTGAGAGTCCACCTGCCGATGCAGGGGACGCGGGTTCGTGCCCCGGTCTGGGAAGATCCCACATGCCGCGGAGCGGCTGGGCCCGTGAGCCATGGCCGCTGAGCCTGTGCGTCTGGAGTCTGTGCTCCGCAACGGGAGAGGCCACAACAGTGAGAGGCCCGCGCGCCGCAAAAAAAAAAAAATTTCTGTAGATGGATGGTGGTGATGGTGGCACAACAATGTGAATGTACTTAATGCCACTGAACTATACATCTAAAAATGGTTAAAATGGTAAGTTTATGTTATATATATTTGACTGCAATAAAAACCTAGCAACTTTACAGGCTACCCAGTAAGTGGGTAAATGGGTTGTAGCAGCATACCCAAAGGTGGTATAGATTGACTCCAAAGTCCAGAGAGGCTCACCAAGCATTGTGCCTCTTTTATTGTGATGAGCAATGCAAAGTGCAACAACTTGTCTCTACTTTAGAGAGGATATCCTGATATACCCCCAAACCACTACCCCTAGGAACTTCTTCCATTTAGCAGTCCCATGAACTTTTTAATCCTATCCTCTGGTGTATCTTTAGGGTGCTTGTTCTCTTCCACTCTCCAGGTCCAGTTAGCATAGTGGCCTCAGTTTAATGGACCTGCCTGATATTTTGTGAGATGTCAAGACTATAAAGATATCACTCTGGTCTATTTTATGACAGAGAGGAAAATTGAGCTGACACAGCACTGAGATAAGGCATTGAAGTGATACAGCTCTTTCTGCCTTGTGAAGGCAAGCAAACTGCCTCTGATCATCTTCACTGATAGGAATGTTGGTAGGAAGTATTTTTACTAGGTCAGTAACTGCTGTTGCTAATTGCTGTACCGTTCAGTAAAGACACCATATCAGAAACTGCAGCTGTGATTGGCATCAACACACAATTGAGTTTGTAAGTTTAAGTCTTGGAGTTATCTGGTGTGTGCACCAAACAGATGAGTAAAATGGATATGGGATATGGTAGGATCACTGCTTTTGCATCTTTCAGGTCTTTTGGCCATAGTATATACAATTTTCCACAGGGATGTGGTGGTTAATATGAACAGTTTTCTACAGGGGTGTGGTGTTACCTTAGGTATACATTGTGGGGAAGGGGGCAGGAAGAGATAGTTGCAGGGGCTTCCACATGTCTCTTCCCTTCCTACCACAGTAGCATTTATTTTATAAGTGAGGGATTGTTACTATTCTCTGAGATTGGAGAAAATACAAAAACAAAAACTGGGCTCACAGTCCTACTGGACCCACTTGGGAAAAAAAATTGAGCCAAATCTGCATTTATCACTATTTATCCCTTGGCCTTCATAAACTTACACTCTGACCAGAGTGCCGTGATGATATTTTGGATTTCCAGGGTTTATTATCGGTTCAAATCCAATATCTAACAGCCCCCAGAAAGGCTGAGAGTTTCTGTTTCCCCAGTGTTCAGTCACCTGGTAAATGACCACATGTCCCTCTGCAGAAGGCTTAGGGCAGAAGTCACTGTGTACACCTATGACCACATTGCAGGGTTCTTCCTCAAAGAGAACCTGCCACCCCCTCAGTCAAGGGATTCTGATGTAGGAACTGGCTTGAGTCTGGGAACTGAGCAAGAGGCCATGAATCCCAAGTACAGTGACTTTAATTAGGATTATACCCATCAGACCTAGAATTTTTCTACCTATACATCAATATATTAGCATATGGTATATTTAATTCCTATGGATCTTTGATCAACTCACCATCAGCACAGATCTCTGCAGGTCAAAACATCTAGTCAAAACATCTTATGGCTTAGTGTGATCATTGCTTCTACCTTTTCTCTGATAGTAAAGCACTGTCACCTAGAATCTACCACTCAGAGTCCAATATTCCTATTTAAATAAGGGAACTTTATCCTTATGACATTTCTTAACACCTTGGTAAGGAGTGTTCTTTGATCCCTTTCAGGGGCCATGGTTAGAGGGTGGTTGATCAGATTGCACGTGATAAATCTGTCTCCACACTTCTATCTTCCTGAGCATTTGAACCCCTTCCTACGAAGTATTCTAGGGGAGTTATAGCGTTCACCCTCATTAACTGTAGGCCGTAGTTGAGTCAAGGCTTCAAATTGCCAATCCATCAGACTGTTAATGGTGCTCCCAGATGCTTGAGCAGGTGGCTATCTCCACAAGCGAGGAAGGCTAAGAGGGAGTTGAGCTTCACAGTTCTTAGTCTTGCCCATATCTGCTCAAATATCCCCATCCCTTGTCTTGGAGTTCTACTCTTTCTCCACCCAGTGCCCTTATTTAGCATAAGATGTCTGGTTAGTTGAAGATGTATTTGTATACACATTCTGCAAATCTTACAGTAGTTTGCGTCCTCAGCCACATCTGCCTTGGACTATAGGAGATGAAAGACTCCTTCAAGCTGCCGTGGGGATTTTCTGATTTTTCATTATGTTCTAAGTTGAGCGAGCAAGACTTTTATTTTGTCCCTTTCTCTGTATTCTCTCTAGATCACTCAAGAGACTGCCCTCTGATCACGCAGTCTTTATAGTCACTATGTTCACCATAGTGAATACATGCCAAGGCCACATGATCTTCTGACACTTTGCCCTCCAGCAGCACTTAATCTAATGTCATGGCCAGTGCTAATTTGAATAATCATGATGCCACTGCATACCACAGATTAGCAGTGTCCGTTTACCCGCAACAAGGAAGTTATCTGAGCATTCCTTGATTATGAGCAAACCAATCTCAGAATCCCATTTGTGGGGTTAGTTTCCTGACTTCACTCTTATTACCAATTACATATCACAGTCTAGCTAAAAACTGTGGGGCAACTGAGGAAGGTTTAATAAAGGGACTACTTACAAAAATGTGAGCAGGGCTAAGGAAAACCAAGAAGAGATGCTGAAGCACCCGAGGGATAGCAACAATGGCGCATCATTACAACCCATAGGCCTGAAGAGACAAAGGAAAGGGGAACAAAATTATAGAGAAAGTAGTTATTGCCATAGGAGAGAGCCATTTAGCAGGAGTTGAGACCTTCACTAGAAGGATTCAGCCAATCCACTGCAACTCAGCAAAGGGAGAGCCAGGGGAATAAGTATTTCAGTCTCCTCCTGTCTTCCAGTCCCCTAACAGTACATCCTGTTAGCCAAACTCAACCAAGTAAGAGTGATAATAGGAACAATCTGCCCTGGCAGGGAGGCCTATTTTATCACTGACATGGTTTAGAATTGCTAGTCTGTGATGGTGAAAACAAAAGCAATTTTAAAAATTATTTTAAAAATTCACTACTTTATACATATTAGTGTATATATGTCAGTCCCAATCTCCCAGTTCATCCTAATGAGAACCTGCTGTATAGCACAGGGAACTCTACTCAGTGCTCTGTGGTGACCTAAAGTGAAGGAAATCCAAAACAGAGGGGATAGGGCTTCCCTGGTGGCACAGTGGTTGAGAGTCCGCCTGCCGATGCAGGAGACACGGGTTCGTGTCCCGGTCCAGGAAGATCCCACATGCTGCGGAGCGGCTGGGCCCGTGAGCCATGGCCGCTAAGCCTGCGCGTCCGGAGCCTGTGCTCCGCAACGAGAGAGGCCACAACAGTGAGAGGCCCGCGTACCGCAAAAAATAAAAAATAAAAATAAAAAGGGGGATATATGTATACATATGGCTGATTCACTTTGCTGTACAGCAGAAACTGACACAACATTGTAAAGCAACTACACCCCAATTAAAAAAAAATAATACCACCCCCCCCCCAAAAATTCACTACCAACAATGCATACCCTTACTGCCTTCACCAAGGGGGGGCTCCCTCCCATCCACGTGCCCTTGGTATGTCACTCACCAGTAAGGGAACCTGCTGGGTCACAGATCAGGCTGGAAAAGGGCAGATCTCAAAAGGCAAACAGAAAATATCCAGGCAACACTATTTAAGTTCATCAGCAATCTGTTCCCTGTGTCAAAAAACTACACCTGGTAAACCAAATCAGCCTATTTTCCTATGGCCAGTGAGCTAAATGGTTTTTACATTTTTAATGATAGAAAAAAATAAAAAGAATATTGCATTGTGGCACACGAAAATTACATGAAATTCAAATTTCAGCATTCATAAATTTATTGGCACACAGCCACGGTCATTTGTTTACAGATAGCTGCTTTTGCACTACATGACAGAGTTGAGTAGTTGCAACAGAGACCATGGGCTAAAATATCTACTATCCAGCCTTTTTACAGAACAAGTTGGCTGATCTCTGGTCTATTTGTATTATCACATCGTTTTTATTACTATGGCTTTGTCTTATGTCCCCATATTTAGTAGGGCAAGGCCCCTTCTTTACACTTCTACCACATATATTTGAGATTAGATTTGAGTTTCTTTAAAAACAGAACATAAACTTGAATTATCACTGGGTTTGCCTTAGATTTATTTGGGGAAAATTAATATCTTAACCTTTTAATTATCTATGTGAGATAAAATATTCTTGTCATCTTATCAATATAAGATCTTATAATAGATTTTCTCCATAATAATAATGGTAAAAAGTTATATAATACTTAGTATGTGCCAGGTACCGTGATAAATGTTTTACTGTATTAACTCATTTAATCTTTACAATATTATGGATACAATTATCATCCTTATTTTATACAAAAAAAAATTGTCATTTTCATAGTCACATAGCTACAAAGGCAGTCTAACTCCATATTCTTTGTTCTTATCAATATGCAATATGGCCCCTCAATAAAGGCCTTATGTATTCTTATTTTTTATTTTATTTTCTAGTTACTTATTACTTAAATATTACTGATTTAGATTACATTCTACACAACTGGATTTTTTTATTTCTAATAATTTGCTATTGTGATCCTATTGGATTTTTAGGTAGGTAATATCTTCAAACAATGGCAGCTTTAACTCTTTTCTTAAACTCATTTTTTTTTCTTTCCACATAGGTGGATAGGGACCCTCAATACTATCTTAAACAGTAGCAGTAATAGCAGACCTCCTTCTACTGCTTGAAATCTTAGAGAGAATGCATCTAAAATCCCTCTATTAAGAATATTTTGCCATGTTAATTCTGTATTTTCCTTGTCCTATACTGTCTTTGGGGGTTTTTGTTTCTTTTTTCTTATTTTCTGATTTCCATTGGATAGATTGAATTCTCTTCTGCAGGTTTAAAAGTTACCTATTCTCTTTCAGTTGATGTTCTTGTGGCAGCTGCCCCAAATTTAAGAACCAAATATGTCCTTGTTTAACTCTAGTGATTTGTTTAATAAATCAGTAACTGTATCTTCCCTCTAACAAAACAAGTACTTGTGTTTGTTCTCATGTCCTTTTGTTTCTATAAACCACTCTTTCCCTTCATCATTTTTTGATATTACCTTGAATCTTGACTTATAATTCTCATGCATTTACATTCTCTTTTTTTTAACTTATTCTGATTTTTTAAAAAATTTTTATTGGTGGGGCTTCCCTGGTGGCACCGTGGTTGAGAGTCCGCCTGCCGATGCAGGGGACACGGGTTCGTGACCCGGTCCGGGAGGATCCCACATGCCGTGGAGCGGCTGGGCCCGTGAGCCATGGCCGCTGAGCCTGCGCGCCCGGAGCCTGTGCTCCACAATGGGAGAGGCCACAACAGTGAGAGGCCCGCATACCGCAAAAAAAAAAAAAAAATTTTATTGGAGTATAATTGATTTACAATGTTGTGTTAGTTTCAGGTGTACAGGAAAGTGAATCATTTATACATATACATATATCCACTCTTTTTTAGATTCTTTTCCCATATAGGCTGTTACAAGTATTAAGTAGAGTTCCCTATGCTATACAATAGGTCCTTATTAGTTATTTGTTTTATATATAGTAATGTGTGTATGTCAGTCCCCATCTCCCAATGTATCCCTCCCCCCTTTCCCACTGGTAACCATAAGTTTGTCTTCTACATGTGTAACTCTGTTTCTGTTTTGTAGATAAGTTCATTTGTACCCTTTTTTTAGATTCCACATATAAGCGATATCATATGGTATTTGTCTTTCTCTGTCTGACTTACTTCACTCAGTATTACAATCTCTCGGTCCATTCATGTTGCTGCAAATGGCAGTATTTCGTTCTTTTTTATGGCTGAGTAATATTCCATTGTATATATGTACCACATCTTCTTTATCCATTCATCTGTTGCTGCACATTTAGGTTGTTTCCATGTCCTGGCTATTGTAAATAGTGCTGCAGTGAACGTTGGGGTGCATGTATCTTTTTGAATTATGGTTTTCTCCAGATATATGTCCTGGAGTGGGATTGCTGGATCATATGGTAGTTCTATTTTTAGTTTTTTAAGGAACCTCCAAACTGTTCTCCATAGTGGCTGTACCAATTTACATTCCCACCAACAGTGTAGGAAGGTTCCATTTTCTCCACACCCTCTCCAGCATCTGTTGTTTGTAGATTTTTTGATGATGGCCATTCTGACCTACTTTCTCTTTTTATTTCCTTTGTTTCTTTTTTTAACATAGTAGTAAACTTAATTAAGCTATTTAGTCACTATTACTTTCAGTATTCCTTATAGAACCTCCTGAATTTGTTTTTATTATTATTTGAGTACTTCCTCCAAAAAGTATTTTCAATGTAGGTGTTTGTGAGATAAACCTTCCGAGGCCTCATATGCCAACAGATATCTTTATTATCCTCTTACATTTATATGATACATTCAGCACTGTACTGGAGCTTCTACTAATGGTTCTAGTCAGTAAAAGAAAAAGAAATAAAAGCCACCCAGATTGGAATGGAAGAAATAAAACTGTCTTTATTCACAGACAACACGATCATCTATGTAGAAAATCCTTCAGAATCTACCAAAAAAACCCCACTAATAATTGAATTTAGCAAGATTGCAGGATACAATATCAATATACAAAAATGAATTGTAGGGGCTTCCCTGGTGGCAGTGGTTGAGAGTCTGCTTGCCGATGCAGGGGACACGGGTTCATGCCCCGGTCTGGGAAGATCCCACATGCCGCGGAGCGGCTGGGCTCATGAGCCATGGCTGTTGAGCCTGCGCGTCCGGAGCCTGTGTTCCACAGCGGGAGAGGCCACAACAGTGAGAGGCCCACGTACCGCAAAAAAAAAAAAGAATTGTATTTCTCTATACTCAATGAACACTCAGAAATTGACATTTAAAAAGCAGTACTTACTGTAGTATCAAAATGGGATAAACTGACCCCCCCCAAAAATGTGCAAACTTGATACTGAAAACTGTAGAACATTGCTGACAGAAATTAAAGAAGACCCAAATGCTAAATGGTGTATACACTATGTTCATGGATCAGAAGACTCAATACAAATAGCAACATAGAGAAGGGGCAGTGAATGGACATAGGGAGCAAATGAAGAAAAACACACACAAATATTAGATAAACAGTGGAAAGAAGGTCCAGAACCAAGTGGTGAGGAATTCTAACATTTAGAAGTCAGGTAAAGAAGGAAGAGGAGATGACAAAGGAGTCTGAGACGGAGTCGCCATAATAGATAGGAGAAAAAGAATGTAATGTCATGGGAGCTTAAGAATATATCAAGGAGAAGGTCATCGACTGTGTCTAATCATCATGAGAGAGTTTGTTGGACATGTGTTTTATTCTGTTTTTGGTTTTGTTTTTTGGCTACTCAGCATCTTGACCCCATTTTTATGTTCAAAAATTTTTATGTTTCCTTTCTTTTTTGAGTCTTGATGGCAAGCCACCTTCTACTACTGAAGTCAAAAAGTCTAGACTCTTACCTTCCACTCCCTCTTTGAAACAAGAATGTAGGCCTATGACCCAGGCCTAAGAAATCAGTTATATTCACCCACGCCTTCCACTGCAGAGTTAGTAAGACAGAAGCAGCGATAATGGAGATTCCGTTCTGGTGGCAGTTGCAGTAACTTTCAGTGGCACTCAGTGTCCAAGGATGACTGCAGTCAATGTCCAGCAGCTGGTCTGGTGCTCACTACAGTATATAAATTCTGGCTGCCTAGTCTTCTTTTAATTCTACCCATTTTCCAAACCTGGTTTTCTAGATTTATCTGTGATTATATGAGCTACTCAATATCTTTTCAGTAAATTTTTTGCTTAATTGGTTTCTGATGTTTGCAAATAAGGACCGCCCCCCCACCTAATACAGAAATCTAACAAGATAAAATTATCATCATTGTATTTTAGTATATGGAGGTCATTGGTAACTTTAGCAAGTGAGTATTTGATTTGATTAGTGGGGTCAGAAACAGGATTGGAGTGCTTGAGGAGTGAGAGGGTATGAGGATATCAAGATATGCAGACAATCGAATGGAGAAAGTTGGCTCTGAAGGAGAAGGTAGGGCAATAGCTGGAGAAGAAACTGAGGCTAAGGTAGAAAGTTATTTTTAAATGAGCAAGCCTTAACCATATTTAAATGCTAGAGGGACTTAGTAGAGATGGAGAGACTGAAGACTTAAAATCAAGGGAAAAAAGAATCTGAGTATGAATTGGTCAGATAACAAAACATGCATATTCTAACTCCACTTGGTAAGTTATTCTACTTCTAATTGGAGGTCATTAAAAAAAAACAGATTCTGAGCCACATATCCCTTTATATATGACTAGTATAAAAAGCTCATTGAATTCTGTGGTGAAAAAATTGAAATGAATTACAATAATGTTGAATACTGCTGCAGTATACCTCACAGGGCCATGAAGTTGAGTGGCATCTGGTATTTCCATTAGTAAGCAATTAGGTATCAGATCGTAACTCATTGTCTCCTACTTTTTAGCATTTTCAAAGAATGTTAGAAAAGATTTACATGCATACTTAGAAATCAGGATGTCATAAGTATTGAAGCATTTTGTAACCATTGAAATAAAAACAAAATAACTTTCCCTTGAAGAATCCCCTTTCAACCCCAAGGTTTACACATGATATTGGTATTTATGAATACGGAAATACTTTCCACAAATGTTTCTGCTCCCTGTAGAATATCTGATATGAAATTAGTTATAATGCTTTATAAGGGACAAGTCTGTTCAGTGAAATTAGGTACAGTGGCTAAACTGGTCATTAGGAAAAGTGATTTCTAAGATAATTATTTCTGAAACCTACTATGGTAATAGAAAAACTGCTTAAGAGAAAGTAATACTAGCAAATTCCCTGGAATATTTTCAACAAGGATAAGGACATCTTTCCATTGGTCTTTTTTTTTGTTGTTGTTGTTTTTTCTTTTTTTCAAATCATGGCACCATGGTGCTTTTTGGCTTACCTTTAAAGACTGCTGGATTTTTCCACTGAGAAAAATATTTATTCTGGGATTTCTAGCATTATGCAACTGCCTGATTTTCCTAAACAATGTTCTTTCTTTTTTTTGATGTGGCCAAAGGAGTTAAAGTATTCCTGGCACATTCACACTGCAGTTTCAGTGTTTTTTTAAAGTCATGTGACTATAACTGAAGGATAGTATTGGGGAGGCTCACAGTTGACTGTGTGAATTTCCTTCTGTATAAATGAGTGTTTTGAGACTAGGCAACTTAGCACATCTGTAGTAAATGAGTCTACCATGCTGTTTTCATTTATGAAAAAGGAAAACAACTTTTCCCTGCAAAGATCATAAATCTATTTGTCATCAAAATGAAGCCTTACCCATTTTTTTTATTTTTCACTGCTGCAACTATAAAATTGGTTATTGGAAAAAAGGGAAAGAAACAAAACTAACAGCTTGACTTAGGACAAATCAAGGCCTTTCAATCTTTTTTTTTTTTTTTTTTTTTTTTTTGCGGTACGCGGGCCTCTCACTGTTGTGGCCTCTCCCGTTGCGGAGCACAGGCTCCAGACGCGCAGGCTCAGCGGCCGTGGCTCACGGGCCCAGCCGCTCTGCGGCATGTGGGATCCTCCCGGACTGGGGCACGAACCCGCGTCCCCTGCATCGGCAGGCGGACTCTCAACCACTGCGCCACCAGGGAAGCCCAAGGCCTTTCAGTCTTGACTATGCACTTTCTCAGGTGAACACAGGCTTAAGTGTTGTCTAAAATGAGATGCTTGTCCTAAAAGAACGTTGAAATTCTTGCATTTTCCACTTGTGAATTGTGTCCAGTCTAAGAAGGAAAAACACACTTCATCAGCCCACTCATGATCCAAGCATAGAGTAGCAGGACCACTGTAGAAGCCTCTGTTAGGAACACCAGCAGCCCTGGCACCCCTCTGGGTTGTGTGTTCTCTAGTTTATGAGCTGGTCACCCTAAAGAAACTTCTGTTTCCAGGAAGATATATTTCTTAGTATTTTGGAGGAAGAAACATACCGGCATCAGCCAGATCTACATTCATCAAATCCTGTCACCTCTTGATTATTAAGGGGTTGATTATCCAGTTAGGGTTTATCCTGATTGCTACTTTCTCTCTCTTCTCCACCCTCTGCTTGTTTTGGCCCGTTTACTGCTCATTAGGAACTGTTCCAGAGCAGACAGAACTCAGCCTGTCTGACTGCTTATTAGCAACAAAATGAAAGATTCGCTAAAGGAAGTAACCTTCCTAGTTGCCGCTTCAGTGACTCTGAATCCAATAAAGTTCATACTCTTTGTGGAATATTGTTCCTTTAGGATCTGGCCTGTTTTACATTTCCAGTCTTACATTCTACCTTGCTATTCACATGTGCTGTGTATTTTAGTCTAACAGTTATTAAACAGTTATTAAATAATATGTGCCAGGACAGGGAGATCAGCTCGGTGCTTTGTGACCACCTAGAGGGGTGGGATAGGGAGGGTGAGAGGGAGACGCAAGAGGGAGGGGATATGGGGATACATGTATGCATACAGCTGAGTCACTCTGTTATACAGCAGAAACTAACACAACATTGTATAGCAATTATACTCCAATAAAGATGTTAAAACGTGCAAAAAAAATTTTTTTTAATACTATGTGCCATGCACTATTCCAGGTGCTGAATATATATGATGTTGTTTAATTCTCACCAAAACCCCATGACATAGGTATAGCTATTATCTTCAGTTTACAGAAAAGGAACCTGAGACTCACAGTAACTCGCCCAAGGTCACACAGACAACAAATAATAGAGCCAGAATTCAGAATCACACAATCTAGATTCAGAGCCTGTGTTTTAACTACTGTGCTATACTTTTTTCAAGTATGCTTAATTTCTTAGACATTGCCCCAAATTCTGTGTATTTCCCTCACTTTCATGGGTTTGTACGTGTAATTTATTCCCTCTGCTTGGAAGACTCTTCCATCTTTCCCTAGGAGGAACAACTTCTTGATCTTTCAGGACTCAATTGAACTGTTATCTCTTCCTTGGACTCTCCAGTCAAAGTTAAGCATGCCTGCTTGAACTTCTGTACACTCTGTACATTGATTCCATCAAAGCATGGCTCATATGGGTTCTAATTACTGATCTTCATGTCTTTCTCCCCCAGGCATTTGTAAACTTCTATAGAACGTGGATTCTGTTTTATTTGTCTTTATATCCCTAGCACTTAGCATAGTGTCAGTCCCATTTAGAAGAAGCTCAATAAATATTTGAAGAATAAATGTCCTTTGCATAATAACTATGACTTTGGGAACCTGAGTTTAAAATTAAGATGTGTTCGCTACTTATCTTAAGAATCATCTATAAAATTAGTACAATAATATCTAATTCATATGGTTTTTATGAGAACCAAATGAGATCTTGTATGTGAAGTGCTTAGTACGGTGCATGCACTTATTGAGTTACTATCTTTTCATAATAATTTTCATGGCTAGTCTAACATTCAGTGAACAAATATTTGTGTAGTACGTAACAGTGTTATTGAATGAAACTTGGATCCACTAGCCTGCACACAGTAAAGCCAATCTACTGACACCACGTTGTGGTGAAGGAAAGTGCAACATTTATTGTAAGGCACCATACAAGGAGTCCTGGTCAGCTAGTGCTCAAAAAGCCCAAACTCCCGGATGGGTTTCAGCAAAGCATTTTTAAAGGCGAGGTGAGGGAGGGGTGTCACGGGATATGTGATTAGCTCATTAAAAATTCTCTGGTTGATGGTGAGGTTACAGGGTGGTGTGTCAGAGGGGTTAACATTATCAATGCTTAGGCACCTGTGGGACTGGGGGCTATGTGCTCATGGTCATCAAGTAGTTAATTTCTTCCATTTAGTGGGGATTTTAGTATCTGTAAAGCAACTCAGGAAATGTGCATCAGATACTATAATCTAGATACTTGAGAGGGGAGCTAAAGCAGAGGCTATGGGGGGATGGGTCTGTCCCGGGAAGGCCCCATAGAGTCCTGCTCAGTTACAATATGAGCCCGGAGTTAGGGAAGACAGCAGTGAACAAGATGGGCAAAGAAAAGCCCTCATGGAATATACGTGCAACAGCAGGAAATTGCTGACATTTGACCGTTTTTGACGTTAAAAAAAAGTCACAATTTAATATGAATCAACCTAATAATTGGGTAGTAGTCTATAAACAAATCAAGTAATTCTAAATTGTGGAAGTGCTATGAAAGAAAGCATAATGGGAAATAGATTTTGAGATAAAGTGTAATGCGAAATAGCTTATAGATGGGATAGACTATAGCAGCCTTACTGAGGCGGCGTACACTTGAGCTAAGGACTGAAGGTAAGACTGACCCAAGTACTTAAGAATGAGGGAAGAACTTGCCATGTGAAAAACCCAAAATGAAAAGACCTGTAGGCAGGAAAAAGTTTGGCATGATAATAGGATTAGCCGAGGATCAAGCAAGATAGTATGGGTACGGATTTGTTATTTTTGAGAGAAGGATGGACACTCATTTCTTCATGGTGGTATGAATGCCTAGTCACGCTAAGAGTCAAAGAATAGATGAAATATCGTCCTTCACTCCCTGTTAGTCCCGTGATTGTAGGCTGAGGCCTGGGTAAAGGAGATTTCATAGGCTACACTTATTTTGTCCAATATTATAGTGGCGTTTGAAACTGTCCATTTTGCAAGAATGATAAACGACCAATTGTTCTATGAAAATGAGTAACTAATTTCTGTGAGGTATTACAATGTTGAAATGCCTGTATCCATTGAAACTGAACAAGAGTTAGTTGTGTATGCTCTTGGGAATGGACTTGAGTCAAGCAGACCTACCTTCACTACCTTAAGACTTGCCGCAATTCAATCCCACTCCAAGTTCCATAGGCATTAACATGTTTAGCGATTCAAAGCTAAAGTTACCTCCTAACTTTGGTATACAGCTCATTCATAAATCTTATTTCTAACATTTTGGCCACATTATTTATGATTGCCCCTACAGGAAAATGTTATGAATGCTACAGTATTTATTATAGTGTAGCCTTGCGTATAATCACCTAATAATTACTACCCCACATATTTTTAAATAGCCAATTCTTTCCTAGGAGGGATATATTTAGTAAGCCAAATAAAATGAGAAATTCCTACTTAAACAGAAGTGTTTTTAGTTGCTTGGAGTAAAGGAAGCAAAGTATTACTTTTATAATCCACTGGTTTGCTGGCTTTAAAAATACTGTACTTACGTTGCCTCATATTATGCCAAAAAAAATTAGGTCGTCGCATTTATTTTTTATACTACAGAAAGTAAATTAGTTTTAATTACTATTTTCTCATACAGCAAGTAACTATATAAACATAAGCTATGAGCACAGAGGAGGGTGCTTGGCTGTAGGGAAAGGAAAAAACTGTTTTCCTAGTAATTTTATTTTAGATTAAAACATCAACTAATTTGAGTTCAGTGTAGTTTTAAATTTATCAATCTACTATTGAAAAATCAGTGAAATTCACATTAAAAAATTTCATTTTACTCAAGACTTTAAAGATAGTATTCCTTTGCTAATCCTCTTTAAAATGTGGATTTCTATCGTTGCCTTTATTTAGCACATTCTATTTCTTCATATATTTGTTTTAATTCTAATGAGAATAAGACAGCTACACCAAGGGGCCGGGGGAATAACAAACAGCATAACGTTCTCTTTGGTATGTTTCACTATTAAATGCAAACCAGTCATCATTGTTCCAAAATTTGTCTCTGTGTCTGTCCTCTAATATGTGTAGTTAGCCCCATTTTCCTTACCAGATCTTTCCATTTAGTTCCAGGATGAAGGCAGACTTAAAACTATTCCTTCCTTTCTGCACGGGGAAGTCAAAGTGGAAAGCAACTTCCTTTTCTTTCCTTAACTGACATCAGAGTAAATAAAACAACACAACCATATTGCCATTACAGTTTCTTATACATAGAAGACACGCAATAAAAAGTAAGCAATAAAAAGTAACTCTTGTCGTTGTGGTTGACATTATTGTCATTACTGATCCAAGTACTTGTTTCCTTAGAAACCCAAGGCTTAAGCAGCCATCAGCTTCAGTCCTGTAAAAACTGACACTTTCTTACAGAGTCAAAACCAATTTCAGCAGGGAGACTGCCTTCTATCTGAGGATAATGGAAGTTTTTGGCCATGAGACATCATGTACTCTTATCATTTTACTAACTTTTTTAAGACTCAGGTAAACTATTGATTGGTCTCAGCATCTCTGAACAAATTAATGGTAATTCTGATTTTATTTACTTTTTAAAATTTGCTCGCAGTGACTTACGCTTTGCTGATTGGTTTTAGACAAATCATTTAGAAAACACTGGAAAGAATTCCTAGGGATTAGCATCTGTTTCTCTTGAAAGCAGAATTACTCATCCATCTGTATATTCATAAGAAATGTTTGTTCTCTACTTGTATGAAACATTGCTTGGAACTTTGTACAGAACACTCTGCTACTTTCCTCAAATTTCTCTCTAAGAAACCAATGTGAACAGTAAATGATTTGGAACATATTTATCGTGCTGTGTTACAATGTCTGATAGCGCTGCAAGTAAAATGAAGTTTCTCGTGTACAGTTAACCCTAAGGACTAGTCATATGGTCTTTATTATTCTCACTAAAAATACCTATTGACCTCAGGAATGTTCAGCAGTCTTTGCATGTCCATTGTTCATGTATCACCCAAAAGATACCTTTTTTTTTCTGTTGGAGAATAAAGATTTTTAAAAATACCTAAACTTACAAGTAAAGTGAGGTAAAGTGGTACTATTTTAGAACTCCGGAATGCTGAGGTGTCCTGAAGTCATCTAGGGTGATCTTTCACGTGATACAGCTCCTCTCCAACTGGGATCACTAGTTGTCTAATACAGCCAGACACAGGATACGCTCAGTCTTGAAAGACAACCCATTGTTATTTTTTTAAATTCTGTACTCATTCGTATTTTATAACCTTTCACCTAGTTTAATTCTGGAGCGACTTTGTTGGTCTATTTGTTTTCTTCCTGGCTTACATGTCCTTCCTTCCATCTTTTACTTATGACCTTGTAAAATCTGCTTTCTCTTTAGGCCACTGGTTTCTTCAGGTTTTTCAACCTCTTTTTATTTTTATTGGGAAGGGCACTATTCATCTGAATTTTGTTTTTAAAACTTGCCTTTCCTATAGTCATATTCCCATTAGAATGCTGGCCATTGGTGTAACACTTATATCTTTCCTGAACATTTTTTTAAGTTTTTATTGAATTTGTTACAATACTGCTTCTGTTTTATGTTTTGGTTTATTGGCCCTGAGGCATGTGGGATCTTAGCTCCCCGACCAGGGATCGAACCCACACCCCCTGCATTGGAAGGCGAAGTCTTAACCACTGGACCGCCAGGGAAGTCCCTTCCCTGAACATCTTTGAAATTCTGTATCCCACAGTCTCAAATGACTATGACTGGATTTGCTTTCATTTGTATTGATGAGCTCTACAATGGCACCGTCTCATGTCTCCAGGGTTCTCATAGTTCATATGGAAAGTACACTACCAGATAATCTATCCCAGAGATATGGAACCAAAAGGCTCCCAGACCAAATTAAATCAAATCGATGTAAGACACATAGCAAGAAGCAAAGGGAAAGAACTAGCGTAGGTTAATGACTTAGGATAAGGTGCAAGCAACGTGGAAGAACCACACCACCTGAATCCTAAGTCCACAATGTGGATCTCTCTCTCTCTCCCTTGCCTCTCCCTCCCTCTGTCATGCCCCCCTCCCTTCCTCCCTCCCTATATAGATTTTGCCCTCATAATGGTTCCTTACAAATATTGAGAGCCACTAATATAGATAAATGGTGAGAGATAAAATGGTTGATGTAGATTGGGACAAAAAAAGATTTGAAGGTCAAGCTAAGGAATGTGAGCCTGTGTCCTAAGCACTGAGCATAGTACATGGCACCTAGTGATAGTGATAGAAAAAATGATTTTATTCATTATTTTAGTGAGTTTTGTGATCATGAAGAAAATCTGCTTAGAAAAGGTAATTTTTTAATATATTGAACTATTTTTTTACCACTAGTAAGAGAATAAAAAGATATGTGATAATTTGGAGGAAACATTTTTTAAAAAGAGGAAAAGTGCTTTAGCATTAAATTCAAAATTGGCTTTACCTTTTAAATCCTATTCTCCCAAGCAGGCCTTCCACAGAAATGAGTCTAGCGTATCTGGAGTCAGTTATCTCTCCTACCACATTTATAACTCTAAGGGAAACAGCTTTACCTTATGATCCAGTTAACCCTACCTTCTCAGTAATTTCTTTTCTAATTAGCACCAAAGGTAACTTCCCCTCTTCAGAACCTTTCTAGTATTTATATCTCTCTTCTCATCTGGTCTTTATTTTTTTTTACATTTCTGCCTTTATTATAACTATTTATGTTACAGTCTATTTAACTTAATTTTAAGCTTCTTAAAAATAAAAACCATATCTTATTTATATTTGTATTCTCCACAGGGCTTCTCATGATACCTTCTTTACACATAGATGATATTCAACAAATATTGTTGAATGCATGGAACAACTATTACACGACCCAATTTATTATCCCAGGAATCAACTCAGAAAGTAGCAATCATCTCCTAGAACAGGGGTCAGCAAAATTTTTCTGTAAATATTAATAACTGTCTTTGAGTTTGCAAGGCAAGAGGCAAAATCAAGGGTATTACTTAAAGAACTTATGTAACAAGAAAGAAAATAAGTTTTCACAAAATTTTTATTTATGAAATTTAAAATATATTAATGTAGTATAATTTTTTGTGATACAAGTCTACTAATGAGAAAAACAGAATTCTTTTGCAAGGGGGATAACATTTAGCTTATTACAGTTTCCTATCATCAAAATTTCATTTGTTAATGTGACTTAGAATGAGTTTTGCATGTTTTACATATTTCATCTTTGAAAATTCTTTTCACACAGATATGTACTGCCAAATACTGCAGTTCATGAGCATATGATTTTAATTGAGCATATTCATTGCTTGGAAGGAATTTATAAAATTCTGTTAGATTCTTCTCTTGGTAGTTGCCTTTTAGAATGTCATTATATTGTACATTAGTCATTTCCAATTGAAGTTATAGGTTGAACTCCTCAAGTGAACAGTTAAATGGATTTTGAATATAGAAATTTCTTGCATCTAGGTCTGAAAAATGCTTTAGAAATGCTTTTGAAAGTGAAAACGCTTTTCACTTTCAAAGGCTGAAAGTGTTTGAGCTCAGAAAATCTACCCACCGCAAATTTGTGTGGAAATGGAGATCTCACTTCTTGTTTTAACTTTTGACAGCACAGGAAGTGTATAAAGTTGTTTGACATTACTTGTGATTCAAACATTAGTTGTCATCAAAATGACTTTATCACAGTATGTTTCACATGTGAGCATTGTTTTGCCCTGCAATTTTTCGTTGAATTCATAGATAAGCATTAAATGAGTCTGCAGCAAAATCTAATTTCTAAAGCCATTTATCATTCCATAATAGAGGTTGAGGGCAGTTCTTCTCATTCAAAAAAACTTCAATCATAGTCTCAAAAGTCTCAATAAAACTTTATCCCTGCTAAGCCATCAAACTGCTACATGTTAGAGAAAGTCAGGATATTCAGTTTCTATTTTGACAAAAAAAATTCACAGAACCACCGAAGGTTAAATTTACAGGAGTCAATGATAACATATGCTAGATTCAAGTATTTTCCTCAGAGTACCTGATAGTGAATAATACAATAAATAAACATAGCTCTAAATATCTTAACATTTTCACAAGTTTTGTTAATTCGTCTAGTTAGTCTTTCTCTTATCCATTGCCATCAGTTTTATCACATTTTAGCAGATACCACTTCAGGTTGAACTGATTTAATGTTTTAACTTACTTGAAAATATTCTTACCTATAGTCACTCCACAAACTATTCATACAGGTTAATGCTTCAGGCACTTCAAACTCAGCAATGACTCCTCAAATAAACAGCTGAGCAGTATTACTAACATCTGTCGATTAATCAAGAGGCAAGGAAAACCACTTGAAAGCATTTGCCTTATTTTTCAATTGACTATTGATGCTGCTCCAGTGTCCTTGACATTTTAAGCAACTGTTCTTGCCAAAATGCTAAGAAACGAGTTTATTTTTGCTGCACGATTTAATTAAATCTATCAATAAGCAACTTTGTTGGACTAACAAATGAGCCACTCAGAAACTTTAGTTGCAACTTCATTTTCAAATTTTTTGTGAAGAATTTTTATTGTGATAAGATACTCCGTTTTAGGTTTCCTAATTTTTCTAACTGTTACACTTCTGTGAGGTGGGAATATTGTGTCAAGTGCTTGGTATGATAATGTTGATGTATATTGTACTTTTTTTAGCAAAACTATAGTGTCATTGCATAATAAATAAAGCTTTCACATCTAATTTGATCACAAAATAATCCACATTCCACTGTGCCTTAAAAATGCAACATTCAAAGCCCACTGTTTTCTTCTTTTCTTGTTTTGATACAACAGATATGCACTGATAATAAAATCTCACAATGAGTCAATATATGTTCCTCTCAAAACACTGTCAAGTTATAATTGCATCACTGTAATTTGCAATGCAACAAGCAGTAGTGGGAAGCAATGAGTGCCTTTTAGTCTCTGCCACAACGACATTATAGCATAAAGCAGTCACAGACAATATATAAATGAATGAGCATGACTGTTTTCTAATAAAACTTTATTTACAGATTCTGAAACTCTAATTTCGTGTAATTTCCACATCTTGAAATATTGTTCTTCTTTTGATTTTTTCAACATGTGAAAATGGTAATAACTATTCTTCGCTCACAAGCTCTACAAAAAGAGGGGATGGATTGGGTTTGGCTTGCAAACCGTAGTTTACCAACTTTGATTTAGGATTTGGCTTTGAGGAAATACTGTTTGCTTACTTAACTTTATTCCCAATTAAGCTATTTGAAGCAAATTTTCTGGAGTCATGTGTGATTGAAAACTAGAATATTCTTTTTTACTGAGATATAATCAATATAACATCATATAAGTTTCAAGTGTACAATGTAGTGATTTGGTATTTGTATATATTGAGAAGTAATGACCACAATAAGAAGAATATTCTTCTTAAGGGTGTGTTCATTAGAGTTGTCATGCACACAGGAGTATAACACAAAAAGTTAGAATGTGACAAACATACTTCACATCTAGGCTACTTAGTCAGAAGATACTGACTTTGGTGGATAGTACAAAGGTGGACTTTGTGCTGCCTCAGTATTTTTATTTTAAAAACCCAAGACCATTACATTAACTATAATTAGAGATTTTAAACATCATTTAAACATTTCACTTATTTGGGAAAGAAGCCCAGGATAACTCCCAAACCTGGGCAGTGTATCAACAGTAGGCTTTCAGAACACCAACCCCTCCTTCATTTATTGAGCGTCTGGATGGATTTTCTAGGAGCTGCACCAGTCTTCATTTCTTATCTGTGTTATTTAGGGTGTCAGAGGCAGCCCAGGAAGAATGGGACTGGCTGGGTCTCCAGGTCCTCAAGGAGCAAGGGGTTCATCGGGTCTTCCAGGAAGCCCAGGAGTTCTAGGCCCGAAGGTACTTTCATGTTTGTTCTGATGGATGAGCAGTATTGACCATCCTTCCTGGCCCTGAGTTCACTGGCTAGATCACAGGATGGTAAGACTGATAGCTTTTAATAAAATTTGGCTAACATGAAAACACATTAGGAAAAAACGAAAGTGTGTGGCCTTGACATAGCCATCTCCCGTGATAGCCACAGTGCATGTCATTTGCCAAAACTACTCATAAACCCAGGACTGGTGATGCTTTAAAAAATGTTCTTTGACTCATTTTGGTTCTTCTTTCCTTTCTGTCATCCACCTTCTCTGCCAAAACAGAAAAATCTTATTTACTTCCAGTTGCATACTTTCTCAGTTATACTTCCTGTTCCCCTACTTCTGAACCTAACCAACCAATTAATAAATCTGATAGGAGTACAGATTATTTCTTAAAGTCGAAGTGATAGTAATTGTCTTGCCTTAACATTCATTGCCAGGAGTATTGCCACATGGCAATAGGCTTTCCATACAAAACCTCTCTTAGAAATATCTCAGTGCAGATTTGACCCAGACAACCAAGAGACTAGTCCCGTATCTAATGCTATTTCATAAAAGACTAGGATTAAGACATTGGCACCCTCATCATTATTACCTCTTAATTTGATTTTCAGAGTTCCACTTATAAAGAATTTCTAGGTATTCTGACCCATATGGGTAAACTGAAAATGATGACCCAGCAGCTTACTGTTTAAAGTTTGAGCCTTTCTGTTAATGTTTATACCATGAATATCCCTTTCCACTGAAATACAAGATAGCTGAGCAAATGCTAAACCTAGGAAAATAAATAAGAAAGATCCCTACCTTTTATGTGTGAATCTGCAAAAAAAAAAAAAAAAAAAAGATCCAGTTTGTCAAGTCCCAAAGCTGTATCTTTATCTCAATACAGTGAAGGATAATTTGCTAATCTTAAAGCTTTGGTCAAAGTCTACCAAGCATCATTTTTCATTACCTTATCTATAAACTCCACATGATTCTTGTTTATTTTTAGAAATGGTAAAAGCTATTGCAACCCTCACTTCAAAAACAAAATAAAAATAAATTTTAAAAGGACTTGACTTTTTAAAATAAAATAATGATAATAAAGTATGTCTTAAAAGTGAACTTTTAGGGGATAAAGAGGACTGGTATCAAAGGAATCTTGGGAAACAGATAATTGAAATTTCTTAATGATGGAATTGAAAAGATACTCATGGCAAAAACCAGGGTTCACACTTCAAGAGATTCTGCTCTGTTTCTGATATCAGATAGCTGAATCATCTCTGTATGTAAGAAAAACACAGCAAAATAATTTCAATTCAAATAAAATACAAGTTCCATCGCATACAAACGCCTCCACACATCCTACACCCTCACTATTCTCTCTGTAGCCCCACTATCCTCCTCCTACTTTTGCAGGCCCCCTCTTCCCTCCTCTTTCCACAGTCATGACCACAATCTCTGGAATTTTATTTCCCTGCTGCCACACTTCTCATTCATTGTAATCAAATATTATGTATATGGAAACTATTGGTGGGGAGAATGATCATGCAGATTTTGACTTCTCTAGTGCCTTGTACACATGCCTGAGGCTGGGCCAGTATTTAGATTTCATTTAAAAGCCAATATATTTATAGGTTCTAAAGTCAAGATAACCTTTCTTTTATTTTTTTGTCCATAGGGTGAACAAGGGCTACCTGGTCAACCTGGAATTCCAGGTAAAAGAGGTCACCGAGGAGCACAAGGTGATCAAGGACCATGTGGAGAGCCTGGCATGAAAGGGCAGTCTGTAGGTGACAACTCAGAAATTCACTAAGTACTTGTTCTACAGACCAGGCCAACATCGTACAATAATGGTTATCATATCTATTCACATTGCAGGGAGAACATGGTATTCAAGGTTTGACAGGTTTCCAAGGATTCCCAGGCCCCAAAGTATGTTCACATATTTTCTGCTCATCTCTGGCTATGTTGAAATACCAATGTTGAAATACCAATGTTCAACATCTGTTCAAGAAACAGATGTTGAAATACCAATATTTAATCTCTGACTTGAGCTTTTGTTTTTTTAATCACAAAATTTCAGTTGGTACAGAGTAATATATTTGAGTTTTGAATATGTTAATTTTGACTTATGTAACCATATATTTTCCTAGCAATTTTATGGAATAATTAGCTTTTGTCTCTTCTCATTCTGTTTTCCCAAACATTTTATTTGAAAAATTTCAAACATAAAGTTGAGAGAATGAGTAAACACCTATATACCTATTACCTAAATTCTACCAAAACATTTTACTCTACTTGCTTGACTATGTACCTACCCATCTATTTATACCTCCTCCTCTCTCCATCCATTTTTGATGTCTTTTGAAGTAAATTGTAGACCTCAGTACAATTCCTCCAAAATACTTAAGCCTGTACTTCATTAACTATCAAGTTCCATTTTTAAGAGCCAATTCTTAATACGTTGGTACAAGGTTATTTCATGTACTAAATGTTCACATTTTGGCTTTTTTTAAATTGTGTTTCTAGGGTCCTGAGGGAGATGCTGGCATTGTTGGAATATCAGGTCCTAAAGGTCCTATTGGACAGAGGGTAAGTATGAAGTCGTTCTGCCTTCCCAGATATTGTGATTCTTTGTTGACTACAGGAATTAGGGTTAAGAACTCTAAAATAAATATACTCCAAATTAATAACTTTAAAAAATGACTCTTAAAACAGAAACTCATTAGAGCACATGCAGACATTCTCACCTTTTTCAGTTCGTTTGTTAGTTTGAGCAAAAGACCTCACTAAAGACCTGTTAGTTTGAGTACAGACCACCTGTACTGCCCAGTTCTTACTTTAAAAAAAAAGAATTAATGTAACTACTGCATAATATATTTATTAACTCATACCAGTTAATAAATATATTATAAAAAACATAAAGCAGTTTCATGTTATAAGCATTAATATAACCAGGGACTAGAGACCACCCCCATGTACCACCTGGAGGAGGCTTGTCTATGACCAGAGCTTCTCAGACCACACTTTGAAAAATGTTTCCCAATAGCTGTGTTTCCTCTGCTCAGGGGTGGGTATCCCCAGAGAGTAACGAGAAACTCCTTAAAGAGTTGGAAAGGTCAGGGCTCTGAAGAACTCCAGTTAGCTGTTTAGTGCCTGAAATTGCAAACTGTAGAGAATGTAAATAGGATAGATAAGTCACCAGCAGTAACTAGTTATTGTTTTTGTTTGTTTGTTTGCTTTTTTATTAACCACACTCTCCTAACTGATGAGATGATCTATAAAACTAAAGAGAAAAAAGGTTAAAAATAAAAGCCAAGCACTGGTTTGACTGTGGTAGTAGCACCTCCATGGCTAACAGCAGTTGCTAAGGCAAGGGTGGAGAGAGCTGAGAGGAAGGAGAGCAGTTCAGATAGAGGAGAACTGAGTCTTGAAGAAGAATTTTAAAACTGAAAACCACTATCTTGTGCAAATATTAAATGAAAAGTCATATTTTTAAAATCCTACGCCGCTTCCCTAACTCTTACAATAAATTATTTCCTATAATACAAAGAGCAGTGTTATCATGGGAAATGTTTATTTAAAGACCCGTCTCAACATTTCTCCAGGTGCAAATGTATTAGTTATTTTTATGATTTCTGAAGAACCATGGAAAGCTTGTGCTTTTAGGTAAAGTCCAATTCTTTATCATCCACAGGTGGGTTATGTATGGATAGGCTTCTCTGTAATAAATATTGGTTTTAAGTTCTTACATAAAGTTCCCCAGTAATTAAATTCATTCATTCTGATTTTATTAAGTTCTCAATTAATTAAATCCTTTCTTTATATTGTCAAAGAGAAGTTGGCTGCCTGCCTAGCCTCTGTCCTAAGCAAAGTCATATGAGGTGCTGTGTCTCTATAAGCCAGGATCTGAACCTATACTGCTTTGCAGCTCCAGAAATTTTATCAGCTCTCCAACAGTAAGGTTATGGTAACTAGTTCACAAATACTAATTTATAAGTACAGATATTCCTATTAAGTCATTGTAGAAACAAGTGAAAAGTCTTGCTAGGTTAATATTTAGCATAAAACTATTATGTACCAGGTACTGGTGTTCAGTTTATGTCCCTATATCATTTACTCCTCATAAAAATCCTGTGAGAGATGCTATTATCCCCATTTTGCTGGTAGGGAAACTAAATCTCTGAAAGGTAATTTGCTGAAAGCCATATGTGGCTAGTATGTAGAGGAGCTGGAATTTGAATCCACATCGATTGACTGAATAATACGTACAAATCATTATTTCAGCGAGTTAGATCATGGTCAAATTTATTAGATTGACACTTTCTTGGCTTTTTTTTTTTTCCCAGTAATAAGCCAATCTGGAGGATATATTTGATTAGGATAAGAAATCAAGCCTCTTGATTGTGGACCTTTGTGATTTGGGAACCATATTTAAAAAACATCACTTAAAGTAGATCTTCATATTTAAAAGTGCTTTCATTAGATTTACTTTTTAGAGTATCCGGTAATTTCTCTCATTCTAAGCCAACCTAATCTTAAAGCTATTTGTCAATAGACTGAATGGCATTATAATTATCTCCACTGAGTATTTTTCTGTATCTTGGCAGGAGTTGGACAAAAAGAAAGACTGTTAGATAGCCACATTTATATATGCCACGTTAAGTGGAGCTAGAAACATTGAAATTTGAAGCTAGTGGTAGCGGGGATGGAGGTTGAGGGAAAATAACTAAAACATGTATTTTGTATTCATTAAGAAATGATAGGCTCCATTTTTAGTTTGGGAGGAGTTGACCAGAGATCCAGCTTATTCAAGGTTACCTTCATAATCAAATAGCAGCTTACACTTTCAAAATTGTTTTTCACATTTAGTTCTCACAATGGCCCTGTGAAGTAGGCATTCTTATTTTACTGATGAAGAAACCAGAAGTTTAACTGGTCACAAATGATGCCCTCTGGTTCTTTCCCATAATTTCTCTCAATTCCATGCTGCATGTCACTCAAATATCTGCTTGTTCAACATCTGTAAATAAATTTATTCAAAATTTTGTCCATGACTCTACATAGTCTTTGTTACATAAAGTAATTGCATTTGTTATGCAATGACACATATATAAAATGGCACCACTGAAGCTATCACCACATAAAAATTGTAATGCTGATTTATCAGTTTGTTAGAAATTATAGAGATTAATTCTCCTAATGGGAAACCATAATAATATGCAGAATTGCATCAAATCAAAATTACTATGATTTCTGCCAATAACATAAGATTTTGTAATAAAAACTGGAATTATGTGGACATGGACTATTTTGCCATTGTGCAAGAAATTTTCTAGAATTTTCCTGAATTATACTGGCATTGAGACTGACTGTTTTCTTTTTTTTTTTTT
>NW_021703774.1:106084187-106139560 GCF_005190385.1 Monodon monoceros
AATTTTTTTTTTTTTTTTTTTACTTAATCCTATTCTAGAGTAATCCACAAGGGATCACCCTGGGTATTTGAGAAGCAAGGATAAAAACAGATGTACATTTTCATCTGGAAGGTTATTCTTGAGAACTTAGAAATCTAATGTAATGAAAAGGTGTACATAGTGAGGTAGGCACTTAAAACTGGAGTTGAGAAAGGAAAGTAGCACTGGGTGGCGGAGGAGGGGTTGAGCATTATAAGCACAGGGGTGATCACTAAAGCAACAGAAAGAATCCATTTTCTGAAAGAGGGAGAATAAGAAAAGGTACGCATACAGCCAAGATTTGAGTCTTTGGAGGTGCCCACAATAAAGGGATGAAATAGTTGGTAGGAAGAGCAGGAAAAACAGAAAAGCACAAGGTTAAGCTCAGTTTCGAGAAAGGAGTAGCTAACGGTGATCTTTAAGAGAATACATTGCAGTGGAAGACGGAGTACAGCTTTCAGTGAGGAAGGAAGTAAATAAAAATATTTAATAATAACTTTTCTCAAACTTTTAGAGTAGGTATGATTATTTGCATTCAAGACATAAGGAAACAGATGACATTTATAGAAGTTCACCTAGTTATTTAAGATAATACACGTAGTGAATCATATAGATGATATTTCCTACTTCAAGAGCAGTGCTCTTTCCACTCCATTCAAGCTATGTCTGGAGAGGAAACTGAGAGAGTTAACATATGCCAGGGCCTTAGGGAATCTTGCTATGAAATAAAACAGAAATAAGACAGTGAGGTGGTCACAGGAGGGTTTTACAATACTAACCGTAGTATAAACATACAAGAGGAAAATTGAGGCTTGGAAAGGAAAGATTCATTCTCTGCAGGGAATCAGTATTTTGAATGATTTGAAAGTGTTGTGTCTATAGACACGGAGTTTTAAAATATAAAAGAGAATGTTTCAAACATTAAGTATCACTGTTCTCATTGATAAATTTAGAGAAGAATTCACCACCAAAGCTTCTGGCTTTTTAATTTAAAAAAATGAAATGTGCAACTCAATATTTCTCTAGATTTGCAGCATTTACCACTCCGAGCTATACAGTCTAAGTGGGAGGTTATAAGTGGGAGAAATCTCATATTTCAGTGGGTGGTTGGTTCTTCAGCAAGCTAAGGAACACATACTGTTCTGATTATGGAATGATTGTTCTCCTCTGTCAAAAATGTGAAATATTAATTGGTGAAGGAAAATATGATAAAGAAATGGCTCAATTAAAATATCTTACTGTGTTTTGTTTATAGATAGTTCTTAAAGGCCCTTATAATGCTCAGCATGTACATCAAATTTTTTCCATCTATTTTTTCTATTCTAAGAAGAAACTTCTAAGGAAAGCTCACTATGAAAGAATAAGAATTTGAGAATGGCCAAAACACACTGTGGAAAAAAATAGTGGTGGGGGATGGAGGACTTGCTTTTCCAAAAAGGAAAACATTACTTCAGAGTCTTTGTAAATGACACTATGTGTTAGTACAAAGAATAGATCATTGTAACAGGCTAGAGCCCAGAATTAGATCTCAGACTAAACAGGAATTTAATTACAATGAAAATGGTATATCAGTTAGGATGATTTGGACTGCAAGTAATAGGAACCCTGAATCAAACTGGCATTAACAATAAGGAAACTTCTATCTCATTATGGGAATCGCAGAGTTAGTTAGGAAGGGCTTCAGATTTGGTTAATTTGGCGACTTAGTCATGTTATCCAAGACTATTTATTTCCATACCTCTGCTCTGCCATCCTGAATACTATCTTTATAATTAGGCTTAGGGCAAATGACTACAATTTCTCAGGAATCACATCTAGATATAATTATCCAAAGTAAAAAAGTGAACTGTATCCCTTGTCTTGGGAAAAATAAAACTTTTTCTATAAGTCTCCATTTACATTTTTTTTTCTCACGTCTATTAATCAGCCACACGCCCATTCCTATAACAGTGATTGATAGGGAAGGGAGACGAAATTCCTTTTAGTCTTACTACTGCTATAAGAAATTGTAACCCTATTTCACCCAATTTTTTAAAAATCTCAGATGAACTTTTAAAGACTTTGTTAAAAAAAAAAAAGAAAGAAAAGAGAGGAAAAAAAAGAAAGAAAAGAAGCAATTAAAAATCTCAGAAAAATCATCTAGGAAACTAAAGTATAGCTTAAGGGTTGGGGAGACCTTTTATATAAGATAGGAAATGTGAAAACTATAAAAGAACAGAAGACATATTTGAATGCTTGAAAATTTTTAATTTTTATGGTAAAAGATTCCATAAGTAAAACTAATATAATTGAGAAAAAGTAATTGCAAAGCATATACCATATAATGGGTAATATAAAGAGCGTTACAAATTGGTATGAAAAAGAAAATTTAGTAGAGAATTGAAGAATAAATCCAAAAGGTCAGTAATTATTTGAAAAAACAGTCTCCTTTTAGTCAGAGAAATGCAAATTAAGGTAATAATGAGATATTACATCTAACCTCTCAGAAAGGGCTGTAGGAAGAAAGGTATTTTTGTTTATCACTAATAGAAATGTGAATTACAGCCTTTATGGAAAGGTATTTGTTAAAAAATATGTACATATACCCTATGACCAAGCAGTTCCACTTTGAGGAATTTGTCCCATATAAATAAAAGTACCCAATACACTAGGGAAATTTTACAAAGCTTTTTTTCACAGCACTGTTTGTAATGGCAAAAAAAAAAAAAAAAAGTATGAAATCACATGAATGCTCATCTGTAGAGGAATGGTTGAGTAAACTCTGATCTATCCACTTTGTGGAATATTAATGCAACTATTAAAAATAATTATTTGTATCTAGTTTGGCTGACTTGCCATTGTTTCATGATGTATTATTAAGCATGAAAAATATGATGCATAGAAGAGTATATGATATCAACATTATAAAACATGACCAATCAGCCCATACACATGTAAATACACTTGTCAATATCTGATTAGAAAAAAGTATGAAGCGATATGTACCACGTTGTTAATACTGGATTGGAGGTGGAGGAGGGCATAAAAAAAGTTCTGTAAAGATATCTTAAAAATCAGCTTTTTAAAGTTGATATAGTAGTTTGAAATGAATTAAGGACAAGATAGGAAACACAAAAGAAGTAATATAAATAGTGAATAATAATGAAACAAACAGTATTTTTAGCCTGCAAGATTAGCAAAAAGTGATAGTACATCATAGCATGTATCAGAAGAAACATGCACTCCCATATATTGCAAGTGTGAATGCAATTTCAAACAAACTTTCTGGAGGACAATTTTTATCAAAAATTTTTAAGAGTGCAAGGATATTTATCACAGTGCTGTTTATCATGACAAAAATTAGAAAAAAAATTAATAGGCAATTCATTTAAAATATCATACTTTTTAAAATACTGGTAAGCATTATGGTTAGGTGGGAATTGTAGATTGATATAGAAAAGCATTAATATTTTGAAGGTGCAAATTCAGGTTACAGAAAAGATGAGTAGTAGTATCTCATTTTTTAATAAAAAAATACACAATTTCCACAAGGAACATGAAAATATTAACAGGAATAACAGTAGTGACATCCAGCAACAGCAGAGTTCACATTGTCTTCAAGTGCACATGGAACATTCACTGAAATAAACCATATTTTAGATCATAAAACAAATTTTACTAAACTTAAAATAACAGAAGTCATGTAAGGTATATTCTCTGGCCATAACAGAATTAAATTAAGAATCAATAAACTAGAAAGATAATAGGAAAATCCCCAAACACTTGAAAATTAAACCTCACACTTCTAAATAATTCAAGGACCAGAGTGTCTCAAAGAAAGTTAGAAAATATTTTGAATTGACTGAAACTGTATACACAACGTATCAAAATTTATGGGATATAGCTCAGAAGGAGGAATTTAAAAAAAGAAGATAAAAGAGAAGGAGGAAACCACCCTGGAAGCAGGGTTTTTCAAAGGCTGAGAGAAACAAATATTAGAAGAATTTAACTTTCTTAATTTTCTTTCTAAATTATTTTGCCTTTGATTGTCAGATCAGCTGTTTTGACTTAACTGAATGAATAAGTAGCATAACCCTCACTTTAAGGTGGAACTAGGCATAGCAAAACAGACATGGTGAGTCAGTAGGTTGTATTTGTTTTGCTTTGCTTAACTTAGGAAAATCAGAATTTAGGTAACTTTAACTAAACAGGTCTTGCTAGATAGGAAAAAACCCAACAGAAATTATCATGTTTCTGGATACAGCCTCAACTACATTTGATAAATAACTATCAACAACACTAAACTAACATTTTATTTTTCTTTCAGGGACCCAGAGGTGAAAAGGGCTTTAGAGGTGAAACTGTAAGTTTAACTAAATTTGTGGTAATAGTATCACTGGTCACTAGGTTGTAAGCTCTATGAAAGCAAGGACCTTTTTTGATTTTTTCATTATTATGTCCCTGATACTTGTGGAATGAAAATAAAATTACAGTTTTCAGGAAGAAAACTATATATAGAACTAACCTATATGGTATATTGCAGTGAAACCTGATAAGCCCTAAACATGTTTAAGAATCTGTCAGTCACATTCTTTCCAAATCACTGTGTGAAGTTGAATATTTGCCTTCTCAGGCATCAGGAGAGGAGGTGTGAGCCTTCTTCACCGGTGCCAGAACAGGAGGACTGTCAAGTCACTTTAGATATATACCACTAGATCCAGTCAGCACCCAAGAGGGCTGCAAAGCAGAAGCAAACCATTAGTTGTATATTTCAGCCAACTGGAAACAATGGTGAGAGGATGGGCAAAAGGTACACAGCATTTTCAGGACTAAATGGCTTACACTGGCACTATTTCCTATTTTTCTTGGATGTCAATTCTTCCAAGTTAAAGAAGATATTTTGTAAAGGGGCCACTGTCCCAGCAGAACTTATTAAAGCAGCAGTCATAAACAGAGGGCATGCGTGGAGTGAAATGAGGGGTACTGAAACCAAATATAGAAGGCATATAGGAATAAACTTGAAGATAGCATTAAAGTCTTCCTTAAAAGGTCATGATATTATATAGTGACAGCTGAGATCTTTGCTTTTCACCATAGGGTAAGCTTGGGGCTCAGAGTAAGTAAATTATAGTTATATTAGTTTGCTGAGGAAGGAAATTTATGTGATTTCAGATAGCCTAAGAATCCTCAAAGGGTATTAAAATAGATGTGTTTAATTTGCAGCAATGTGTCCCTTATATTTTCTCAGCAGACTTACTTAACAGGAAGCAAGGATGTTTGCACACAGTGAAGCTATATGCCCCCACCCCACCCCCGCTCCCGCAGGAGAAGTGGAAAGGGAAAAGAAAAAATAGGGAGGCTTGGAATTAACCCATATTCCATACCTGTCTCCAACTGCCTCCCTGACCTATCCTCTCCAAGTACTGTGGCTAGAACATAAGCTCCATCAAGATAGGAAACCTCGAGTGCCTATGACAATGGCTGTCACAAGCATTTCATGTGAAAAACATTCCCTATTTGTACACGTATGTGACCTTCTTTCTCCAGATACAAAACATTAAGAAGAAAAATGATAAAAGGCTTGAAAATCACAGTTCTAAAGTGAATCTTGGAGATTATCTTCACCAAACCTATTATGTTACACTCGAGATATCTGAGATCCAAATGTGCAGCAGCTCCCTCAAGGACATGCAGCTAATTAGGTACAGAGATAAGACCAGAGCCCAGATCTTCCAAATCCCAGGCTACTGTGCTTTTCTATTAATCATAGTACCTCTCAGAAAATAAGAGTTAGGAGCAACTTGGGTAAGGAAGATGGTATGTACACATCCTTCACCTACTTTAAGAGCAGCCCAAATACAGATTCCACATGAATGGATTCCTGATATGCAGTTATCCCCTAGGGCTTATAGGGCATAACTCATGAATTCACTCATTCCATCTTAATCACATTACTGTCTAATAATAAATCTTATTTAATATTACTAAACTCCCAATTAAACCCTCTAAACCAGTGGTTCTCAACCAGGAGCCATTTTGCTCCCCCTCCCAGGAGACATTTGGCAATGTGTGGAGACATTTTTGGTTGTCACAACTGGAGAAAAGGGAAAGGTTGCTAGTGGCATCTAGTGTGCAGAGACCAGGGATGCTGCTAAGCATCTACCGTGCAAGCTTCTCAGTTTAAGAATGAGGAAAGGGAAGCTCTCTGTACATAAGCCAGCCTAAAGTAAAGATCCTGAAACTAAAGATTGTATTTATGTAAAGGCAAAGTCTAACACAGTCAGGTTTAAGGACATACACTTACCAGTATTTTTCAAATTTAATGAAAAAAAATATGTTACTTTTGAAGGATCATATGGGAATTGTGGGATTAAATGGAGAGACAGTCTATTTTCAAAGGTAGTGCTCTCACTACAGACAAATAACCACTATAACCATTCACATTAATTTGGTTCCCCTATAGGAAATTAACATAGACAATTGTAGTTTTATTATAAACTGTATGATAACCTTCTTTATATACTTGTTTATATAATATCTAGAGAGAGTGAATCACTTTTCCTTAGTGGTGGGTTAGGTAGAAGAATAAAAAAGAATAAATACTATATTGTTGGAATAATATTTTGTTTTACTTGGCCTTATTCTATGCATTTGCTTCACTGGGGTTGTCCTGTCCTGTCTTGTTTGAAGTATTTCATTTTATCATATTTGTGATGATCTGACTTGTTCTGGGTAACAAGCTGAAGTGAACTCAGTAAAAATAGTTTCTTCTTTCTATGACAAAATGCTTTTTCACAGTCAAAGATAAGGTAGCTATTTTGTACTGAACCTTCAGTGAGATTTTGCAAATGTCAGAAATATGCTAAGTAGAGTAAAATGTCAACTGTTTATTTTTACAATGCTGATCCAAAACGGAGAAACTTACTCAGCCAATTTCACTCTTGAGCCTCTGTATATTTAAATTTATTTATTTATTTTTGGCTGTGTTGGGTCTTCGTTTCTGTGCGAGGGCTTTCTCTAGTTGTGGCAAGCGGGGGGGCCACTCTTCATCGCGGTGCGCGGGCCTCTCACTGTCACGGCCTCTCTTGTTGCGGAGCACAGGCTCCAGACGCGCAGGCTCAGTAATTGTGGCTCACGGGCCCAGTTGTTCCGCGGCATGTGGGATCTTCCCAGACCAGGGCTCGAACCCGTATCCCCTGCATTGGCAGGCAGATTCTCAACCACTGCGCCACCGGGGAAGCCCGAGCCTCGGGATCTTCCCAGACCAGGGCTCGAACCCGTATCCCCTGCATTGGCAGGCAGATTCTCAACCACTGCGCCACCGGGGAAGCCCGAGCCTCTGTATATTTAAAAGGCCGTCTCCAACATGAGATCTCCCTAACTTACCATGCGACTTCTGAGGTAAAAGTTTGATGCATTTTCTGCTTTAACCTATAATCATAAACCATGCAAACTAAGAAATGTCCAGCAGGCATGGTGTTGGAGTACTCTATCCTTTTTAAGTTACTATGTGTTGTTTGTTCTTATTGTCACAGTATATTTAGAATCAACAGCTTTGGCAATAACAGATACTTAAGTCAAGCATAGCACTAACATTATTCAAAACTCAGTTGAAGATAAATTTTGCTTTGCCATCTTTTAACCATAATCTGAATTTGACTCGGTATAGTCTTAACATTCAATCGACCATCCAGTAAGTAAAATTTTGAGCATTCTTAACAGTGATTACTGTTGTTTCGTTTTGAAAAACGTCAGCATAACTTTTCACATTTTACTATATACCTTTCAACTATTCTAATTTCTAAATCAGTACTAGTTAATTTAAACATTATTCATTCATTCGTTACCAATCTTTGAACACCTACTATGTATTAGGCACTATTCCTGTTCCAGAAAATGAGAGGATGACTAAGACACTTTTAAAGGTCTGTAGGGACTTTCCCATTTGTTATGTACTATGGAATGCAGAAGTGGTTAGTTAAAAGAAGAAGGTGGCAAGGTGGGTATATAGTTTTAAAGAAGTATTGGAAGAGGAATGGGAATTGAATAGACAGAAAAGGTAAGGAGAAGCATTCCTGGTCGAGGAAATAGCACATGCGGGAGAATTCCTGTGTGAAAGAATCTGGACGATTCAGAGATCTGCAAGTGGTTGGTTATAGATGGGAGTGTAGGATGGGTTGGGGAGAGTAAGTGGAAATAAGGCCCAGACCTTGAAGAAGAGGCAGGGGTGCATATTGACTAAGAACATATACTTTTGTATTGAACTGACTTGGATCTTAATCCTATCTCTGCCCTTTACTTGCTGGTTACCTAGCCATTCCATTTTCTTAACTGCGAAGTAGAAATATAGCGTACAACTTGGCATACAGTGAGTTCTTAATAAATGAGCACACAGCTTGACACATAGTGAGCTCTCAGTAAATGGTATCTATCAGTGAAAAGAAGTTTATACTTTACCCACTAAACAGTAAAAAGCCACTGAATGATTTTAATTAAATAATGATATGATTAGATTTCCATTTTATAAGTAGAATGTAGTTAGCATAGTAGACAGAAGAAAGTCAGTAAGTCAAATGAGGAGTCCAGGCACAGCACGATATCTTAGTCAGCTGGGGCTCCTATAACAAATTGCTGTGGGCTGGATGGCTTAAACAACAAACATGTATTTTTCATAGTACTGGAGACAGGGAAATCCAAGGTTAAGGTGCTCACAGATTCTAGCTCACAGATAGCTAGCTGCCTTCTTGCTATGACCTCACACAGTAGAGAGACAGCATCTCTCTCGTGTCTCTTCTTATAAGGGCACTACCATTCACGAAGGCTCCACATGATTTAATTAGCTCCCAAAGACCCCACCTCTAAATATCATCACACTGGAGATTAGGGCTTCAATATATGCATGTAGGAGGGGACACAAACATTGAGTCCATAGCACATGATCAGCACTAAACTAAGAGAGTTGCTATGAGGAGGGAGTAGTAGTATTTTGGGAAGATTTGGAGGTCAAATCAACAGTAGTGGGTAACCAAATTATAGGTGGATGTTGAAGGAGAAGGAGATGTCTAAGGACACCGAAGTTTCCATTTTTTACAATTAGTTGTATGGTAGATAGAAATAACAGGAAAAACAGAATTAACATTGTTAAATGTTACATTTATAAGTTTATTAAAATGAATAAATTTAGTTTCTAGTAATATCAACAAAACATGAGAGTATGTATTCAGCTTGTTGATGAATGTGGGTGACAGCTGAGTTCAAGAACATATTACTTCAAAATACTAAAATAACTTTGAATCCTATCACTTGCCTCATATGAAAAGGCAATGATAGCAGTTGAATCTTAGTCATCTTGTTTATACCAAACCAAAAGCATAGTATATTCATATTGTGCTTTGTCTCCATTTCTTCTAGGGTCCCCAAGGACCGAGAGGTCAACCAGGGCCTCCAGTGAGTTTATTTACATTTATATCTGTTTACCATTGATGCTTATATGCCTGCTTGGTTTGAGATATCTAATTAATAAATACTTTAAAAATCTTTTTATGTTATAGGGTCCACCTGGAGCATCAGGCCCAAGAGTAAGTTTTCTTAGCTTTGTTTATTTTGTCTTAGTATAAGATAATTTTTTAGGGCTTCCCTGGTGGCACAGTGGTTGCGAGTCCGCCTGCCGATGCAGGGGACATGGGTTTGTGCCCCGGTCCGGGAAGATCCCACATGCCGCGGAGCGGCTGGGCCCGTAAGCCATGGCCGCTGAGCCTGCGCGTCCGGAGCCTGTGCTCCGCAACGGGAGAGGCCACAACAGTGAGAGGCCCGTGTACCACAAAAAAAAAAAAAAAAAAGGTAATTTTTTAAAGCTTCTTCTATTAACTCCCTGTTAAAAGGTATCCCTATTGCCCACCTCTGTTCCTTTTGTTAATCTGATATAGAGTCTTCCCAACTATAATAAAACTTGAAATCCAAGCCTCAGAGTTCTTGTCTATAAAATGAGGATGGTATCTCTTACTTTCTTGGGTGGATTTGAGTTTTAAATAAGAAGTAAAGTACTCAGCACAATGTCTGACATAATTAATGCTCCAAAATACTCACTCCCTCCATTTCTTCCTGTTTCTGGGTCCTAGCTCTCCTTTTTCAAATGTTCTTTTTTGCCAACCAGAGTTATACACTTTTTAGCCTTTACATGAACTCTTCTCAGTTGCTGCTGGCCATAGAAGCCCTGGGACTTCTCATGTATTTGCTCGTGACCGATCACAACCCAAAACTTGCTACTCCTATCTTTGAGGTGATACTTCCGTTACTTCATTATCAGCTATCATCTCCTGGCCTCAGTGTTCCAAGACTGGTTTCTCTCATGCGTTGTATCCACTCTGCTACTCAGTAATATCTTTGTTTCCCTGCTTTCTACAAAAGGTCTCCTTCTATCTTCAACCTCACCCATGCCCCATTCCTGCAGAATCAGAATCCTGGTCAAATGCAGCGGTCCTTGGTCAGATTTCCTGCTTAAAGGAAATCCGCTGTTGGCTACACTGTCCAAACAAATGGCCAGTCCTATGCCTTCCAAGCCTTACTTATTTCCACATGCTTCTCTGGTATCATTTGGATCTTTGAAAGTTCTACCTGGTGGGTCACTGCGGTCCACTCCCAGCAGGTCAGGAACTCTTCATTCCCCTCAGCTTTTCATCAGGGCAAGGAGTAACTTTCAAGCAAAGTGCCACAGGAAGATGGTCTCCTTGGAAACAAGACACCTATTTATTTCTCTATGATTTTTTAAAAATTACTCCCCCTTTCTGGCCATCTGACTGACGGGGATTGAAACCTTCCCTGGCATGAACATCAGTGGGCATGTCCTTTTTTAAATCTTTAGATTATTCTCCGCTTCTCTGTTCCTCATTTCCTCCTGGATCCTCACAATGCATGGGTGAGAAAAACCCTCATCAGTTGCCCTCTCACCTTATAATGACTTTGATGTATCATAGCTGCTTTCCTAATAAAGAACAAGTTCTAAAAGATCATATATCATTAGCAAATTAGAGGTGTTTAGTGAAAACTTTCACATTGAAGTGCCAAATTTTGGGGCACCACATCCCTCTCTCACTTGAAAAATGTTTGTATGTGTTCCTCTACAGCCAAAATGAATTAGGACATGTGAGAGGTTTCTGCTCTGAGAAAAATGTGGATAAGAATATATACTTTGAGGAATTATTAGGAGGATTAAATGAAAAAGTATATGTGCTTGATACATTATAGGTACTCAACTAACATTAGTTTCTTTGTTTCCTTCTTCCCTTTCTCTCCTTTCTGTCTTCCTTGTTCCTGGCCAGTATGAAACCCAGTTTCTTTATAGTCTTTCTGGGACTTGCAGAGACCATTGTAGGAAAGTGGCAGTGTAGCCTTGAAAAAAAGACTTTCAGAGTAGAAGTTTACATGCCAATAAGAAAATACCTACATATTCCTTCTGAACTCAAACTATGATCATATCTTCTGTGAAACTCTTAATTCCATCCCCTCGTTGCACTGCAAGATAGAACTGATCACTTCCCCTTCTTCATTCATACTCATTTATTTTCATGCCCATTTCCATGTATTAGACTGTGAACTCTCTGAAGTTAGCAATGTGTTCTGTATCTCTTTTCCATTCAAGCCCTTAAGAAGTGTCTACTGAATGAATGAATAAATGCAAACAGGCAAGTTGCAACTCTTAGAAAATTTCAGTGGGAATCCTCCAAGCCAGAAGACTTCACTTGGAGGGAAATAATGTCTAGAATGGAATAGGATCATATTAGAATTAGAGATAGAAGTCTTCTTAGTAATTATTTAGTAATTATTTTAGACTGAATTGGCACTCATTAGTTGGTGGATCATAAGATCAACATGGTGAGTCTCAGCATTCTTTTGAAATGAAATTAAAACAGAAAAATGTGGGGAGTGACTGTTTAACGGGTATAGGGTTTCTTTTAGAGGTGATGAAAATGTTGTGAAATTAAATAGTGGTAATGGTTGCACAACACAGTGAATCTACCAGAGCAATAAACTGGATACTTTAAAATGACTAAAATGGTGAATTTTATGTTATGTGAATTTTACTCAATTTTTAAGAAAAGCACAAAAAAAGAACACCCTAGGACCTACTGTACAGCACAGAGAACTATATTCAATATCTTGTAATAACCTACAATGGAAAAGAATCTGAAAAATAATAGATAAATAGAGATATAAATAGAGATATAGATTATAATATGTATAACAATCACTTTGCTGTACATCTGAAACTAACACATTGTAAATCAACTATACTTCAATTTAAAAAAAACATAATAAGTATATCACCACTAGTAGGGAAAAATATGTTTTGTAAAAGTTTTCAGTTAAATATATGTTTGTGTGAACCTTATCATGATATAAAAATGTATTTATTACTATGGGTCAAGATAAGAAAAGTTTGAAAACCTCTAACCTAGTCCAGCCCCCTCTTTTTAAGACCTATAAGTAACTTGCTCAAGTTCCTAAAGTAGAATAGCTAAAAAGAAATGTTTCAGGAAAAGGAATATATATTGATGGTGCTTTTGAATTTGAGGATATTATCAGAGTGATGACCAGACCTCAGTGCACATGGTAAGATATTTAGAAACTGACCCAAAAAAATTACAACAGGATGTCAAAGTTAACCACAAATGGTTGGTGGGGTAAAGGATGGGTGTGTGTGTGTGTGTGTGTGTGTGTGTGACGTGGGGAGTGGAAATAGTAAAAATTGAAAATCATTAAATGAGATAAGGAATTTTCAACTTAATGATACCAGTTAATGGGTCAGCTGTGAAACCTGGATTGGTGAATTGAGAGGTTGCAGCAGCTGTGGGTATCATCCTAGTTCCCTAGAACAAGCAATTTCCTCTACCATGGAGAGGTGCATGACCTGAAATCAGTTCCCACCCCATAAATGTTTTCACCATCCAGTGATCTTAAAATTTTAGATGGCTGGAAAATAACAATTCTTAAAGTACTGGGGTGCCCAGACTAGATCTGCATTTTACTCAAATAAATTGGAAAGGAACTGTGAATATTACGTCCCCTCAAGGTATAATGAATCCTCCTAATTTCCTTCATTTGTCCCACTAATCCTGATAACTCCTTATTCTTGGTGCACGTTTTTATAAACCTTAAGCGATTTTCATGTGAGAATATGTTCTAACTAGAGTACATGGAAGAAGCTATTTCTTTTGGATTCCCTTATTGGACCTAATGAGAGTTTCACACTTAGGTGGGGACACTTAGATGTTGCTGAATGACTTCCCAGGCAAATCATCTTAATACCATCTCTATGGGCCTGCCCTCCCTAAAGGCTATCCTTGGGAAAAAATAAATTCAGCAAATTGAATGCCTACTATGTGCCAGGCATGAGCTAGGATTTGGGAATACACTGGCATTATAGGAATTAAAAATTTTATGAGTAGCCAAGTTTTATGACATTCTTTTCTTTCTAATGCCTATTGTGGGGGAAAAAACCCTGCCTTTTTCATTGAGTTGACATTTGTACTGTTGGTGGCTAAAATTGCTAGTACCTTAGCTTGAATCTAGTACCAAATGCTACACTACTAATCTACTAAAAGTCACTGTATTCTCCATTGCCACATTCTCAAAGAAAACGAACCATGGTCATTTCAATTAAGAATATCCTACAGTTTATTCATCCATCCAGTCCTCTATTCATGGGTGGTGTTGTTTCCAATCTTTTTCCTAATACAAACAGTATGCATGTCTTGTCCATATACATATTTTGTGGAATATCTCTAAGACCTGTTCCCAGAAGTGGGATGGTTAGCTGTAAGGGATAATGAGCATACTTATTTACTTATTTTTTTTAATTGTGGTAAAATATACATAAAATGTATCATTTTAACCATCTTTAAGTGTACTCTTCAGTAGCATTAAGTACATTCACACCGCTGTGCAACTATCACCACCAGTCACATCTAGAACTTTTTTCATCATCTAAGACTGAAACTCTGATCCACTAAACAGTAATTCCCCATTCCTCCCTTCCCCAGTCCCTAAAAACCTACCATTCTACTTTCTATCTCTCTATTAATTTGACTACTCTAGATACCTCCTATAAGTGGAAGCATATAGTATTTGAACTTTTTTGTCTGGCTTTCTTCACTTAGCATAATGTCTTCAAGGTTAATCCATGTTGTAGCATGTGTCAGAATTTCTTTCCTTTTTAACGCTGAATAATTTCCATTGTATGTATATACCACATTTTGTTTATCCAGATGGACACTTGGGTTGCTTCCACCTTTTTCTATCGTGAATAATGCTGCTATAAACATAGGTGTACAAATACCTGTTTGAGCCCCTGCCTTTTTTTTTAAATATATCTTTATTGGAGTATAACTCCTTCACAATACTGAGCTAGACCCTGTGGCACAACAAAATGAATCAGCCATATGCATATATACATCCACATATCCCCTCCCTCTTGAGCCCTCCTCCCACCCTCCCTATCCCACCCCTCTAGGTCGTCGCAAAGCACCGAGCTGATCTCCCTGTGCTACGCTGCTGCTTCCCACCAGCTAACGATTTTACATTTGGCACAGGACTCGTACTCGGAAAACTATAAAACACTGATCAAAGAAATCAAAGATGACATAAACAGATGGGGAAATATACCATGTTCTTGGATTGGAAGAATCAACATTGTGAAAATGACTATACTACCCAAAGCAATCTACAGATTCAGTGCAATCCCTATCAAACTAACAATGGCATTCTTCACATAATTAGAACAAAAAATTTTACAATTTGTATGGAAACACAAAAGACCCTGAATAGCCAAAGCAATCTTGAGAAAGAAAAACGGAGCTGGAGAAATCAGGCTCCCTGACTTCAAACTATACTACAAAGCTATAGTAATCAAGACAGTATGGGGCTTCCCTGGTGGCACAGTGGTTAAGAATCCTCCTGACAATGCAGGGGACAGGGGGTTGAGCCCTGGTCTGGGAAGATCCCACATGCCATGGAACCACTAAGCCCGTGCACCACAACTACTGAGCCTGCGCTCTAGAGCCCATGAGCCACAACTACTGAGCCTGCGTGCCACAACTACTGAAGCCTGTGGGCCTAGAGGCCATGCTCTGCAACAAGAAAATCCACCGCAATGAGAAGCCCAAGCACCACAACAAAGAGTAGCTCCCGCTTGCCGCAACTAGAGAAAGCCCGCAAGCAGCAACGAAGACCCAACGCAGCCAAAAAAAAAAAAAAAGACAGTATGGTACTGGCACAAAAACATATGTCAATGGTACAGGATAGAAAGCCCAGAGATAAACCCACGCACATAATGGCCACCTAATTTATGACAAGGCAAGAACATACAATGGAGAAAAGACAGCCTCTTCAATAAGTGGTGCTGGGAAAACTGGACAGCTATATGTAAAAAACTGAAATTAGGACACTACCTAACACCATACACAAAAATTAACTCCATATGGATTAAAGAGTCCCTGCCTTTAATTCATTTCCATATATACCCAGAAGTGAAACTGCTGGATCATATGGTAATTTTATGTTTAACTTTATGAGGAATTGCTATACTGTTTTCCATAGCAAGTACACCATTTCACATTCCCACCAATAGTACACAGGGTTCCAATTTCTCCAAATCCTCCCTCACATTTGTTATATTCTGCTTGTTTGATAACAGCCATCCTAAGGGGTGTGAAGTGGCAGATAACTGTGTTTTGACTTGCATTTCCTTAATGATTACAGATGTTAAGCATCTTTTCATGTGCTCACTGGCTTATATGTATCTTCTTTGGCGAAACTGGCTTACATATCTTCTTCGGAAAAATGTCTTTTGCCCATTTTTGAATTGGGTTGCTTACTTTTGTTGTGTTGTTGAGTTATAGGAGTTCTTTATGCATTCTAAATGTTAATCCCTCATCATATATATGATTTGCAAATATTTTCTCCCATTCCTTTGGCTGCCTTTTCACTCTGTTGATTTTTGCACAGAAGTTTTTGATGTAGTCCAATTTATCAGGGTTTTGTTGTTGTTGTTTTACCTTGCTTTTGGTTTCATCTCCAAGAAATCAGTGCCAAATCCAATGTCATGAAGCGTTTCCCATATATTTTCTTCAAGAGTTTTATAGTTTTAGGTCTTACAGTTAATTATCTGATCCATTTTGAGTTAATTTTTGTTTATGATGTAGGTAGGAGTCTAACTTCATTCTTTTGCATGTGGATATCAAATTTTCCCAGCACTATTCCTTCCTTAGGGAATGGCCTTGGCACCCTTCTCAAAAATTATTTAACCATATATGTGAGGGTTTATTCCTGCACTCTATTCCATTGGTCTATATGTCTGTCTGTATGCCAGTACCACACTGTTTTGATTACTGTAGCTTTGTAGTAAGTTTTGAAAGTGAAGTGTGAGACCTCCAAGTTTGTTGTCCTTTTTCAAGATTGTTTGGCTGTTTGGGATCTATACTGTCTTTTATAGTTACCTGTATAGTTATCTTTACCAGTGCTCTTTATTTCTTCATGTGTATTCTAAAGTTTCTGCCTAGTATCCTTTATTTCAGTCCAAAGGACTCCCTTTATTATTTTTCTAGGGACGTTTGCTAATGATAAATTGCCTCAGCTTTTGTTTATCTGGGAATATCTTTTTTCCTCCTTTTTGAAGGATAGTTTTATTGGATATAGAATTTTTGGTTGATAGTCTTTTTCCTTCAGCACTCTGAATATGTCATCCTACTGCCTCTCACCTTTATGGTTTTTGATGAAAAATCTCATCCCTTGGATATGATGAGTCTCTTCTCTTTGCATTCAGGATTCGCTCTTCTCTTTGCATTCAGGATTCTCTCTTTGTCTTTAGCTTTCAACAGTTTGATTATGATGTGTCTAGGGGAATTCATTGGGCTTCTTGGATGTGGAGATTAATGTTTTTCATCAAATTTGGCACATTTTCAGCCATTATTTTTTGAAATATTCTTTCTACCCCTATTTCTCTCTTCTTCTCTTCTGAGACTCCCACCATTCATGCATTGGTATGTTTTATGATGTTCTGTACATCTCTGAGCCTGTTCATTTTCTGCTTCATTTTTCTTTATATGACTCTGACTGGATAATCTCAATAAACTGTTTTCAGGTTCACTGATTCTTTCTTCTATCTACTGAAATCTACAGTTGAGCCTCTGTAGTAAATTTTGATTTCAGTTATTATTCAACTACAAAACTTCTTCTACTTGGTTCTTTTCTATAATTTCTATTTTTTATTTGGTAAGACATCTTTTTCATACTTTCCTTTAGTTCTGTAGACATGGTTTACTTTAGTTCTTTGAACACACCTAAAATAGCTAAAGTTTTGTCTACTAAGTTCAACATCTGGGCTTCCTCAGGGACAATTTCTATTTCTGTTGATTGCTTGGCTTTCCCCCATCTATAGGGGTCATACTTTAATGTTACTCAGCATGTCTTGTCATTTTTTTCTTGAAAACTGGACATTTTGAAAAATATAAAATGGCATCTCTGGAAGTCAAATTCTTCACCCCAACCTCAGTGTTTATTGTTGCTATTTGTTGTTTTTGTTGTTAGCTTAGTGGTCAGCTAAGGATTGGAGAGAGATTTCCTTAAATGCCAGAACCAGGAAGTCTCCCAGTTTTTGCCAAGGGTCTCTGTGAGCATGTTGGAGCATTCCTTCAGTGCTCAGCCAGGCAACTGACAACTATACCCGAGTTTTAATTTCCTATTTTCACAGAGCCTGAAGGTCAGCCAGAAGACAGAACTTAGGGCCTTCTTATGTTTTTCCTGATCATGTGCACAGCCCTATGCATGTACATGGACTTCTAGATTCCCAGGAATATGTCAGAGTTTTTTAGAATCTCTATGGACATCTCATTCCCTAGCTTTTCTTAGCCTACTGTTTGCCCCGACTGTTTTCTAATGTTTCCAGTAGCCACAAAGTTAAACAATTCCATCTAAAAATTTTTTTAAATGTTCCTTGGGAAAGACTTTTTGCACTGAGTGAGCTCTGAGTCAGGTAAAATAAAGACAGTCCTGCAAGTCTTTAAGGGAACCACCAGAAAGGTCAAATAATGACATTTCGCTGGAAATAAGGCTTTGAAGCAACTCCAGCCCCATTCTGCTCCCTCCTGTGGTTTCCAGGCTTCTTGTTTTCACTGCGATTGCAGGCTGTTGGTTTTCAAGGCTACCACAGAGCTGGAAAGAGAGGCATGGGAATAGGACAGATTAAAGCTTTACAAAGCTCACTGCCCTTACTGAAATTAAGCTATTTTTCATAAATGCTCCCCAGGTTGCTGCAAGCATTCTGTTAATTTCTGTAATTCTGAAAAACTTCATTCTTACATTTTTTTCCAGTTTTCTCATTGCTTTTATAGAAGAGAGAATTCTGGGAGGTCATTATGCCACCATTTTGCTGTCTCCTAGGTCTCTAATCTTTAGTACACATCTTTTTAATATTCTGTGTGATGAAATGGAAGAACATATAAAGCATTTCTGCATATTGAAGTACAATGGTTGCCTCAAATAAAAGCACTTGTAGAATTGTTTCAGTTGCAAACTGAACTAGCTGCTTTTTTCATGGAACACCATTTTTACTTGACAGAATGATAATGTTATTCAGACATGAGTATTTGGCAGATATTTTCTTGAAAATGAATGAAGTGAGCCTGTCATTTCAAGGAAAACAACTGACAATTTGATACCAATGGTAAATTTCAAACTTTCAAGCAACAATAACAACTGAGGAATGCTTGTATCTATTACAAGTTTGACAACTTACCAGTACTTACATTTTTCTGATGAGATTGGTGATGATGTTAACGAATGTAATCTTTTGATATGACATAATGAAATGTGTCACTCTTTGGAAAATCTGCATTATTTCATGAACCGTTATTTTCCAATGATCAATGCATGATTTTAACCAAAATCATGATTTTTACTAAAATCATGCATTGGTAAACGATTCTTTCAAAGTTTAAGATAGATCAATAGATTTTAATATAAAAGAATATAAAATAGATACATTGTAGATATGGTTTCAGATTTCACAGTTCAACTAACCTTCAAGAAACTACCACTTATCAAGTTCTGGTAGAATATCAAAGAAGAATATCCACAATTATCTGAAAAGGATACTAAAATAATCTTTTTTCCAACTACGTATCTTTTTAAGGCTGGATTTTCTTCATACAGTTCAGCTAAAGTAACACTTTAATAGACTGAATATAGAAGCAAATATGAGAATCTAGCTATCTCCTATTAATCCAGACATTAAAGAGATGTACAAAAGTGTAAAACAGTACCGCTCTTCTCACTAATTTTTTGTTTGGAAAATAGTTATTTTTCATTAAAAAAATGTTTATTTATATTAACATATAATGGATTTATTGTTTTAAGGCAATTAACACATAGTTTTAAAATTTATATTTTAATTCCTACTATGTTAAATATCAAAAGCTGTAAGGCACATAAATATAAGTCCTTTAAAGCCCTTAATAATATTTAAAAGTACAAAAGGGTCCTGAGTCTGAAGCGCCTGAGAACTGCTTATTGCTAGTTTTTCTAAGATCAAAGCCCTAACCACAAACAACTGGAAAATATAAAGGTGGCTATTGTTTACTACTTAATTCAGTTGCCCATATTTATTCCCAATATATTTTTGTGACCCATGTCCAAAGTCTGCCAATTCTCACAAGAATGATGGTCAGAATTATTTAATCTGCACAGAACATTTTATGCTAAGCCTTTCTTCTTCTTGAATAGGCCATGCTTTTCTATCTCACTGCCTTTGTGCAAAGTTGTTACCTCTGCCTGGAAAGCTCTCCCAGCCCTTCTCCTAACAATTCATATTTATTCTTCAGATCTCAGCTCAAATATCACCACCTCAGGGAAGCCTATGCTGACCTAGTCCTTCCAAATCTCTTATATCCCCCAGATTTCATACCCCGTAATTTCTCTCATAGGTCCATGCACTTTTCTTTTATAGCACGTATGACAATTTGTAAATGTGTATTTTTGAGATTATTTGATTAATGCCTTTATCGACCTCTAAACTTTAGCTCTACAAGGGCAAGGTTGTTTTGTTTTGTATTGTTTGCTTACCATTTTTTCCTCAATATGTGTTTGGCAGTGTACATATGCAGAATGAGTCAAGTATTTTCCAATATGAAAACCACATGTTGAGGCAAAGATGAGTACATTTTGTTGATTGTCCCATCATTTTAAATAGTTTTTCAAATTACCAACCATGAGTTATGAGAGATCTGTTGAAAAGAGTTTCTATTGTATGGGCTGCCAAGTAAAAAGATATCTCAGCAGTACAATCATTCTGAAAGAAATTAGATCGCTCGATTTGCTCACACAGATGCCATTTCACAGAACTTTCTCCCAACTCATGCTTCTTAGTTTCCAAGCTTTTTAAAAAATAAAATACGAAAAGACTTTTTACTAATGGTTAGGTTGGGTCTTTCTCTAAAAATATATTTTATTAAATGCAGGAGGAGATTGGATTCATGATGTATTATTTCTTTTGGGACTAATGATACTTTTTCCAACTTCAGAAATTGTTTTTAAGACCGCAGAAGTATCAGATTAAACTAATGTGGTGACTACCTCAGGACAGTAATATTTTATTCTATTTTCCTTCCAAGAATGTAACTGTTAAAAATTACTACAGTTATTTATTCTTCACTTTACAATTTATTAACTGAGGGGATCATATTTCATTCTTCTTCCATGTGAGTAACTTTTTTGTGTGTTTTTATGCAGCAGAGACAAATAGTTTTTCATTTGAGAACTCTAGACTTTGGTCCTGTTTTAATTAGGAGACTTTTGAGATTTGGATGAAAGCAGCATATTGTCCTTTCGGATAGTCAGGCAATACTTGCAAGATCTGTCTAACCATAAGAGTTACAAACCCCTTTTAGATAATAAGTCTAGTATACTTTAACAGCAGTGCTTTCAGAATTTATAGGCTTTACTTTAGAGCACTCAGTGTTGATCTTATTGCTGATCTCAAATGGTTTTGTTTTACACAGAAACAAATGGATATCAATGCTGCTATTCAAGCCCTGATTGAATCACATACTGCCCTACAGATGGAGGTAATATATCTGGCTTTATTTACACTGGCACTCTCAATCTACAAATTAAACAGAAATTTTTTTCAGAGGCCCAAATGTGACTTTATCTCAAAGCCTGTATTTAAAAGAGATTAAAAGTAATGAAAAAAATTTTAAGGACAAAGTAAGCAATTTTAATAAACAGAAATGTATGCATCAGATGTTTTTTAAGGAAAACATTTGAAACAAAAATATAATATTGTTAAAGGATTTTTTAAAATAAGAATTTGGTACTATAGAAGAAACAGTTAAATGAAGTTAGCCATTTCTTAAAATGGGATCTATCTATCATCACTACTCATTTTTCCTATTTAAGCTCTATTTATTCATAATATAGGTTTTTTTCAAATTATGCAGTAGGCATAGTAATTAAGTTTTATGTCAGCTTGAAAACTAGACTTTTGAGTGTGAATTTAAGCTTTTATTAGGATCAAGATTAATAAAATATACAAATATGCCTATAGTTAAATATAAACTGTTCTTTACATCCTACTCCCAACTCCTTGCACACAACAGGAGTACATTTTTCTTCTGCCTTGCTCCGTGTTGATCATTTGGGTTACATGCTGGTAATGACTGCTCCAAGCTTCTTTGCTAATATGATTCTCACAATGACTTGGCAGAGCTACCAGAATACTGAAGTGACCTTAATTGACCACAGTGCAGAGATATTGGAAACCTTGAACTACCTTAGCAATTTACTGCACAGCATCAAGAATCCTCTTGGCACACGAGATAACCCAGCACGAATCTGCAAAGATTTGCTTAACTGTGAACACAAAGTATCAGATGGTAAGTTACTGGTTTCCTTAAACTCTGATATCTAATTTTGCTTCATCGTTTCAGTGTGTTTGAGATTTGCGGTGTATTTATTCCAAACCTTATCATTTTTGATAAATCCCTGGCAGAGGCATTTTAACATCAAGAACCAAATACGTACTCAAAGAGATAAACATGTTTCTGAGGTCAAAGTATCCTTTTTCAAGGGTTCACTTTACAAAAGGTTTTCCACTGCACAGCCTGACTTATGGCAACACGAAGAGGTCATAGAGCCCTCTCTACCACACTCTCTATAATTAGTTTTCACATAAAATGGAATTTAAATGCCTCATTTCAGTATCAGTGACTATAAAGATGGAGTGGCTTGTCATTCTTGGAATTTTCTCATCCTCACATTGATACCCCAAATCCATTAGCCAGAGGTGCAAAAACAGAACCATCAAGGAAAGGTTTAAAGCAAGTGGAAGAACCATCGCTATCTGATGATAAGTAGGGGAGACCCTGTCTGCTACAAAATGTCATTTAATTTTAATTTCTATTGGGTCTACCTGGTCAGCTGTACAATCAATATTAGTAGTTATCATTTTTTGGTAAAAACTCTAGTCTTAACACACAATGACATATATGCTGATTTGAAAATAACTAAGTTATTTAATTCTGCAGGATGAACAGTAGTCCATATTTTATTTTATACACACACACATACACATATACATATATATGTATAAATACATGTTTGTCCAAAAACATCTTCCATTCTAGAATACAGTATAGTGAAAATATTCATTTTATTTATATTAATAAAATGCTTAACTTCTATAGATATTTCCTGCCCTAGATTATCACAAAAACAAATAATATTTACAGTTATAGCTGCCTACAATAATTCAAATTTGATTCTTTCCCATATCTGAGGGTATAAAAATGCAATTCTATAGAACTGAAAGGAACAAAGACACTACAGGACATACAAATTACTGAAATCTAATTCAAGGTCTGCCTTCCTCATAGGAGAAATAGCTAAGTGGTATGGCTTGTAAGGTATCAGAAAGGTCTTTATGCCCAAAAATACTTTCATCACTAGGAGATTGTAAGTGCAGTAGAGAAACACAAAACAGCAGGGAAGAGGGGATATGACAGAAAGTAGGGTGGGGGGGTGAAGTGGTAAATAGAGTAGGTAGATAAAGCATCTCTGAGAAAGTGACATTTGAGCAATATCAGAAGGAGGTAAGGGAACAAGCCACAGGAAATCTGGGGAAAGAGCTTTCCAGGAAGAAAGAACAAACGCAAGGTCCTTGAACCTGACCGTGTACTTAGCATGTTCTACTATTAGCAAGAAGGCCAAGGTGACTGGAAGAAAGTGCATAAGGGGAAGAATGGTAGGAAATGAAGTCAGAAAGATGTCAAGAAACCAGATTATACAGGATCTTATAGATTACTCAAAAGACTCCAGCTTTTACTGAATAAGATGGGAAGCCTCTGGAAGATTCTGAGCAAAGGAATGACGTGACTTGACTTAAATTTTTTAAATGTTACTCTGGGTGTTGTACTGCAAATATGAGGACAGGGTAGAAGGAGACATTGAGAGGACTATTGAAATAATCCAGTAAGAGGTGATGATGGCTTGGACTAGAGTTGGTGGTGGGGAAGTGATAAGAAATGGTCAAATCTTTGGATATGTTTTAAGGTAGAGCCAGCAGTTTTTTGTTGGTAATTCGGATGTGGGTTATGAGAGAAACAGAATGATAAAGGATGACTCTAAGATTTTTGACTAAGGGACTAGAAGAGTGGAATTGCTGTCAAAAGAGATAGAGAAGCAAGTTTGGAGTTCGGTTTTGGATGTATTTAATTTGAGATGTCTGTTAGGCATTCAAGTAAGGATGTCAAGTAGGTCATTGGCTATTCAGGAGTGAGGTCCTGGCTAGGGGTAAAATTTATGAAGTCATTTGCATATAAACAGTATCCAATGCCCTGAGACTGTTTAAGGCTATCTAAAGAACAGATAAATAAAGAAAAGAGAAGAGTTCTAAAAACTGTGCCTTAGAGCTCTCCAGTGTTTACAGAGGTCAGGGAGTTGAGGGGGAACTAGCGAAGAAGACTAAGAAGAAGCTATCACTGAGATAAGAGGAGAACTAGATGAATGTGGAGTGAAGAAAATGTTTGCCTGAGGAGCAGGAGATCTACTGGGTCGATGTCAAGTTAGGTGAAGACTGAGAAAGGCTACTAGATTTAGTAATGGGAAGGTCTTTGATGATCTTCGCAAGAGCGGTTTAGAGGAATGGTAGTAGTTAAAACTGTATCAGGTTTTCAGAGAAAATGGTGGAGCTGGAGAGTTTCCACTCCCATTAATGAAGCAGGTAATTCAATTTGCCTGACGAAACTTTTTGAAAATTAAGTTAAAAGCATCAAATACTGACAAAGTAGTGAGGGACTTTCAAGCCAATATTCTGAAAAAGACAGCAGAGAGATGAACACATACTTAGAGCTACTTTGGCCCAGGGTGTGTTCAGAAACTGAGTAGTGCTTTTGGTCAAAGATTGGAATCTGAAGTCCACAAAAGGTGGGGACTTAGGCTTTCAAAGGGCTCCACTTTAAGAGTAAAAATAAACGGAAAGAAAAGATATTCGTACAGATTGCAGCCTAGCTTCACATCGTCAAGACGGCTCAGAAAATCTCAAACTGTGAACTTGGATTAAGATGATTCCAGACTGCTAGTAGCCCCTCATACCTGATAGAAACAAACAAAACTCTTCTATGAAAGATAATATCATCCTAGGGCTCAAATTATTTCCACAAATTATTTTTCAAATATAGTGCCCAGCACACAATCAATGATAAACTAAGCACACAAGTTGACAAAACACCACGAATGAGAACTGGCAGAAACAGCAGACAACAGAAGCTGACTGGAAAGAAAAAATAAGAGAGGAAAAGTTTGAAATGGAAGGTTTAACGGACAAGGTAAACCTTATTTAGGAACACGGTTTATTCACAATAATAAGAGAGAAGGCAGAATATATGTGTGCAAGTACAGATAGATGGGTAAAGGTCATAAAGGGAGCTTATGTAAGTTTCCTTCAGTTTGCTTTAGTTGTCCCAGTGAAACTGAAAGGTTATCAGTCAAGAATAAGAATGAAGGAAAGGTATAATTAACTTGAGAGGACAGGAAAAGGTTTCAAATGGTTAACTATGAAAGTGACAGAGGAAATGAACTAGGGAAACATAGTAGTACTGTCTGGCAGCCTTTCAAACATTTAAATTTAAAGTGAGGCCAGTCAGCATAGTTGTGTTTTTCTCTAGGCACATTTAGTTGTGCAGGTACAGGCACAGATTAGGCACAAAACTGGATTTATGCAGGACTGGGATTTTATAAGACAAGCACAATGAAGTGAGGCAGGGCAAGAATGTTAAGGAAGTCTCTAAGGAAATGATCGTAGCAAAGGACTGTGGGTTTTAAGCTAGGCAGGAAGAGAAGTGAACACATGATTATGAAGGACAATGAAAAAGTGGTAGTATCAATGGATAGTAGGTCCTAATGAGATCAAAGAACTATTAGAGTCAGAACACTAGAGGGAATGAGCTGGAATGAGAAAAGAGGTGAAATCATGGAGGAGATCTAGCTGTAGGTAATAACAAAAACTAGGGTATGGCCTTATAAGTTAATGTTTAAAGTAAACAGGACAGGAGAAGGGTACAAAAACGTTGGTGGGAGAGAGTTCGAGGCACTGAGAATTCGGTACTGCAAATATCAACCATGTGGATGTGAAAATCACGAAGAATTAGGTTATAAATAGACTTTCTGAAAGTGATAGCTAGAATCATCAAAGAAATAAATTTGGTGATAGCAACAGGAAGAGGTAACAGGTGACATAGTGCAATGACGGCAATTTTACCACAGAGTGTTTTTAGGGAGAAAGTGGGGAGAACGGTCTGAAAGTGGCAACGAGGAGCAAGAAAGATCCCTTCCCCACCCAGGCACAATGCTATAGAGGCTGTGGCAGAACTTGAAAGAGCTGCAGGGGAAGCAGTGTTCTCAGAAGAGAGCCAATTTGGAGTTAGAGCATTTAGGCCTATAAAAGACGTATTATGGTATAGTGCTTTATCTGTAGCTCAGCATACCCTGAAAAAAATATGAAGCCCCTACCAGTTCACCATTGTACAACATAATGCCTGAATTCAAAGCATTCCACCCCATGTAACAATGAGACCTTGCTTGAAGGAAAACGTTTTATAAAGAATATATTCACTCACATAGTAGTAGGCAACTATTTCTTGAAAGAGAAGAGATGATGAATCAAGATATGACTGTAAGCCTGGATCAGATCCTGGTTTAAAAAAAAACAAAAACCCAGCTATAATTTCTACAAACTACAAAATGTTCAACATTCTGAGGAAATGGGAAAAAACAGGATGGAGGTGGTATTAGGATCTTTTTCACCCCTTTCTTCCATATTTCAATAGATCAGTGATTCTCCAAATATAGTCTGTGGACCAGAATTAGATGCAGATTCTCAAGCCCCATCCCAGATTTAATGATTCAGCAACTCTTGGGATGGAGTCCAGCTATCTGGACCGTCTGTGACAGTCCCCTACTCTTGGAAGTACCAATTCAACAAGTCTTCCCTTTGAAGAATTGGTAGAATAGTAGAGGGGAGAATAGTCGAGGATGTTGTGGAAGTCTAAAATGATACACCAGGTGAAGCCCAGGATGAGCTGGAGGAATCTTTGCTGTGGGATAGGAATGGAACAAACAAGGATTTCTACCTATTATAGAAAATGACATTTTACAAATACTGTTTGATTGTCTTGCCTTTTTAATGCAAGAAGGTAGGGCCATCTCATTCAAAAATTCCTGCCCTTTGCGTTCAGAATAAGGTGCTATTTCAGTATTCTGAGCCTGTTATTCCGGAATTAAGACGCTAGCCCAGTACTTTTCAGTCTGAATATGTCTTGAAGTCTTTTACACACCATTTGATTCTCCTGGGCACTCAATGGAGGCAAAGGTTGGCAGGCTTACACTGGCTGTAGAGATTTCAGTTTTTTCCACTTACAGATCTGAAAAGAAAGCACAAAAATAACCATTTAATTGCACATTTCTCTTCTGGAAACAAAAAAATGTTTATTCCTTTTATTTTAATTATCAATATTACACATAAAGATATGTTTTTCCTCAGGGAGATTGAAGAAGTTGTTTCTGTTTTTTAAATATATATATTCATTTTTAAGCTCTGTAATGACATAGAACAAAAATACACACATATCCTATATTAATTTCAACTTTTCTATTAACTATGTAACTTTAGACAATTCACTTAAAGTTGCTGCGCTTATCTACAGAATGAAGCAACAGATTCAGCCATTCGGTTATTTTTTATTAAAATTATAAAATGTCCTTAAATTGATAGGTATGTGAAAAATACAGTATTTTCAGTATTGGTTTTACATAATGCTTGCAGCTTTCATTCTTTGACTAAATGTAAATATCTTTATAATCTAAGTTTTTTAAAAGGAAAAAGCGTGAAAAAATATATTGAAAGTATCATGATAATCTGTAAGGATAGTTCAAATATATTTTAGCATGGCATTTAAATATCTTTATGTTTTACAATAAATTAATAGGAAAATACTGGATTGATCCAAATCTTGGATGCCCTTCAGATGCCATTGAGGTTTTCTGCAATTTCAGTGCTGGTGGTCAGACATGTTTATCTCCTGTCTCTGTGACAAAGGTATGTTTTGAATTTAGTACTTGCCCACTATCAGTAAACAGTGATTTTAAAAATTCTTTCATTTTAAATAATTATGAATTTTATGAATGGAAACAAGATATTCTCTACCATATATGAGGAAGAAATTTTTTGTTTTTAAAAAATAATCCTGTTAAATCTTGACATTTTGATTATGTATTTTTATGACTGGCTTAGCTTGGCTTACTCTACTGACTATGCTTTTTAAATTCCTTTTAAAAATGTAAAACATATGTTTTTATGCACATGCATTCATTAGAAAATTCCCAAACAGCTGCAGTGTTTGTACTCAGTAATCAGTTACCTTAAGTTTTACTGAAAAAGACATCATCATGATTAAAAGAGGAATTTCACCACAAAGCTTGCTATTTTTGGTGACTGGGCACAAAAATAACCTCTCCTAAACATCCACTGGATATTATTTAAAATTTCTTACAAGTATAATTCTATAAACCAAATGTTTAGAATGAATGAAAGTTAGTTTGGTATGTAACACTGGATATTATAACAAGCATTTCTAAACCCTAAAGCTTAGTTCTACCTACAACATGTACTGAAGAAACTAAAACTGCATTTCTTTCTTTTTCTGGTTAAACTACCTTGGCCTTCCCAAGAACTTTTCTCATTGACAAAGAACTGATACACGGACCTATTGTGTTTTGTCCACCACAGAAAGGCAGCAGCTAAAATATGCAGTGTGTCAGTCCCTCCCAGCTGCTTATCATTAGACTGCCCTCTCCTCCTAAAACGCTCCCCTTCGTTAACTAGGGTGTTTCACCAGCTCATCTCAATAGCCATTCACCACTGTTACCCAAAGCAGAGGAGGGGCGGATTCTTATGTTCCTATGGGATCTGTGGAACTAATGAGGAGCAGCATGATCGTCCTGCTTCCAAACTATGCACAATCATCCTCACTCCCCTGGGTTTAGCCCAGGATTTATTTATTTATTTATTTATTTTTTTTTTGCGGTACGTGGGCCTCTCACTGTTGTGGCCTCTCCCGTTGCGGAGCACAGGCTCCGGACACACAGGCTCAGCGGCCATGGCTCACGGGCCTAGCCGCTCCGCGGCATGTGGGATCTTCCCAGACCAGGGCACGCACCCGTGTCCCCTGCATTGGCAGGTGGACTCTCAACCACTGCGCCACCAGGGAAGCCCCAGCCCAGGATTTTTATTTGGATTATCGTGGAAGAAAAGGGGAGACTGGTGTGCAAAGAAGACAGGATCAAATGAAGGAGCTGCACTCCAGTTCTTTCCTTGGCTGAATCAATTCTCCCATCTCTCCTATCCATAAACGCAACCTGAGAAAGACTGCGCAGGTAGTGGAAAGAACAGCAGACTTGCAATCTGGAACCTGGATTCTAATTTCTTTTCCCCTACAAACCTGGGGAATGATGCTGTGAGCCACCAGAGAGCCCACTCTGTGCCAGGTGCTGTGCTAGCTAAATGACAGTGGGCACCTCTCATCCTCATAACAACCCTGTCATGTCGGGGTTATACCCAGCTTTACCAACAAAGAAACTAAAGCTCAGAAAGGCTACATACGTCACAGGTTTGTGGTTCTCATCTGCAAAATGAAGGAATTTGAATTACTTCAGCTCTAATATTCCTCATGATGATCCTTCCATGTTTTCATCTTTATACTCTTCCTTTGCCTTTCCTCTCTTTCCCTGAAGTTTTGCTTTTTTGTTGTCATTTTATTTTTTTTCCTTCTCTGTTACCTCATAACTGATATTTCTCTGATTTTGTGTTTGGAGATTAACATAAATTCCTCAGTAGGAACTACTTCTATTCATTTATGTTATGACCATCCCCATGCTTGAATAATGCTAAAATAATAATGATGATGATGAGGTCTAAAGCTACAGAAAAACCTGTTTCCTTGTTCAAGCCTAGAAAACGTGCAGTCATACTTCCTTGCTCCAGTGTTGCCCTGTATCGTTCACTTTATTAGTAAATACTTGCTCACGCATTCATTCATTCATGCAATAAACATTTACTGATGACTCACTGTATGACTGGAACTGCATTAGGGGCTGGCAACACAAAGACTAAGATTCTGTCTTTGTCTGTGAAGGCTCTCATAGTTAAAATTAATCAATTTATTATTACAACTTTCAACTTATCTTTGGAAACTCAAAAATAAATCTTCAAATGAAAGTATAGACAGAATTTCAGATTTTTATGAAAAAATTTTAAGCAATAATCAACAACAAATTATTAATGCATCTTAAATAACATTACGCAAAGTATCTCCTTTTTTTTTTTTTTTGTTCATATCTAGTAGCCTAGTAGTATGCTAAAGCCAGCTCATACTGCTCAGGAGAGCCTATGATTAATGTCTCTTGTGAACTCCATGTTTAATGACACTACCTTGATAGCCTAAAACCAGCCACGGTGGGAGTATTTACAACTCCCACCATAGGGGTGGAAATCAGAAAATGCTGTAAATCAGGGATTCCCCCCTGCCCCACCCCTGGCCTGTCAAGGACTTTCTTCAGGTTTCCCCAAACTGTAAGGCTTTCAATCGCCATATCTTATAACTTGCATATTGTTTCAATGACATTAGTTGGAGTTTGGAGTTGGAAAAGTCCAGATGAACTTCCTTCATTTACTGAGCTCAGAAGCCACCCATATCATCACCATTCATTGTCTAAACACTCCAGTGTGGACAAGTGCTCAGACAAGTGGCTCAGGATTGACTATCGGTTTCAAGGGATGGAACAGCCAGATTTTCGAAGAAAACACTCCACTTGAACCTAAAGTGCTCTCAGATGACTGCAAGGTAAGGGAATGGCACTTTTAGGATTGTTCAATATAACTAACGTAAAACTGATAAAACTGTATAAAATTAATATAATGAGTAAGACTTTAATTGCAAACCACAGATACAGAAGGTAGTAAGTTTTAACGTGCCTGATGTGTAATAACCGTACATTTTTCAGAGTCGATTATTTGCTTATATCATATCAACTTTTGTCACACCCATTGTTCATCCGTGAAGTTTTATATGCAAAACAGGTGTTAATACATAAATTTAATTTTTATTCCCCATATGAAATAATTATATCATAGATCGATGGATGGATAGACAGATGGCAGATAGGGCATATAGACAAATGATTTCTTTCCTATATTTTTAGCACTGTGATTCTGCATCTCATTACATCATGGAAGGCAGGTTATAGAGGCAAGTCAGCGTTATTTCATTTTGTCAGTCCCTATACCTGATACCAAATAATGGGCATAATGGCAGATTGACTGACCCTACAAATCTGTATTTGAACCATAGCCCATTTTTCCTGTTAAATAATAGTGAAGAGTCTATAATTTTAAAACATTACGTTGTGGAGTAGGTGTCGCAAACTATAATCCACAGACCAGATCTAGCCCAGCACTCGTCTTCATACATATATGCTACTGGAACACAGCCACACTCATTCGTTTGTTTATTATCTAGGGCTGTTATCACACTACAATGGCTGAGTTGAGCAAGTGCGACAGAGACTGTATGGCCCACAAAACCTAGAACATTTATTATCTAACCCTTCACAGAAGAGTTTGCTGACTCCTGTTATATAGTATAGGGTTGTCCACTTTACATACATCCTAATTTCTTTAAGTAGCGCGGTTTCCTGTTCTGGTGTACTATGATTTAGGATCCCTTACCATTTCTAGGGTGCTTTACTTTTTCACATTTCATTTTCAGATGATAAACAGCTCTTGATTTAGGATCTCTTACCATTTCTAGGGTGCTTTACTTTTTCACATTTCATTTTCAGATAAACAGCTCTTGATTTAGGATCTCTTACCATTTCTAGGGTGCTTTACTTTTTCACATTTCATTTTCAGATAAACAGCTCTTGGGTATTTGAAAAATCATAAGCAAACAGAAGTATACAGCTCACTCTCTATAGGTGAAGAGATCAATATTACCGACAAATTAATTTAACTTTCACAATTTTGTCCTGAAACTTTTAGTGACTCACTACTATCTCTGAGACACAATCAAAACTTATCAGCTCTTTATTCAGCAGTTAGAATAGTCAGGCCCCAAACCTACCTTTCTACCTTTCACTGACTGTGTACCCTAAAGTGTGGTCCACCTGATCTATTTATAATAATAATAACAACAAAAACAACAATTCCTACTACTAATTATTGGAGACTTATTAGATGACAGGTACCATGTACTGCATACATTATTTAATTATAACAGCTTTGTGAAGAAGTTCCTATTAGTATCATTTTATAGGTAAGAAAGTGAAGGCACAGAGGTTAAGTAACTTGTTCAAGGTCATACAGCTAATTAGCAGAGGAGCAAGAAATCAACCCCAGGTGTGTACAGTTCCAAAGTCAATGCCATGCTACACTGCTAGGGACTTTTAATTGAAGACTCATTTAATCCACACAATACTGTGAGGTAGGTTTTTATTCTTCCCATTTTATATGTGAAGAGAATAGCTCTACTTGGGTTTCTATCAAAATCTGTTCCAAGTCAAAATCTGTGCACTTAAACCCCATGCTAGGCTTATTTTCACAACCACATTCTACTTTTCCAACTTTTTGTTTTTTTCTATTCAGGTCATTCCCTTTCTCTGAAGTGCCGTTCTCTACCCCTCTAACCAAGTGGAAATTGTAGGCAAACTTTAAGGCCCATCTTAAATTCTGAATTCACAAAGCTTTCCCTGACACTTCCAGTTGGAAATGAGGGACTTAGCACTCATTGTCTACATTATTTATGTTGCATTTATCATATACAGTCTTTTATTATGGCTGTTTCTCCTCTCCCCAACTAAATTTATAAGTTGCTAGAATTCAGAAGCCAGAACTAATTTATTCATCTTTGTATTTTCCAAGCACTGTAAGGAAATGAAGGATTACATCTTATTCAACTGTGCCAAATGTACTTAGTGTTCAACACATATTGTTTGAGATTTAATGAAGTTAATCTGACAGTGTCTTACACAGGGAACTCTATTCTAGTTATTATACCAAGCTTGTGACTTTGGTAATTTATCTTCTGTGAGCTTCAATTGCCTTAACATAAAATGGAATTTATAGTTTAGATAATTTCTAAAGCTCCTTCAAACTTTAAAATTTATACCATGATAATTCTGTGAATGAGTAAATGAATAAACTCCTGTATAAAAAGCTTCACAAAACTAGTCAACTGTGTTTCTCTATTTTGTCTTCTTGAATCTTAATCATGTAATAGTTTTTGATCCATAACAGAATTTACCAGAAACAAAAGAGCATACAGTAATAAAGAGAAACAGAAAGGCCTAGAAGGAAAGGAAGAGAGGAATGAAAGAAACTATATAAACAGTAACCACAGAATGGAAAAAAAAGAAACCTAAAAGATGATTCAATGTAATTATAATTTACTTCTACTGAAGTGATTCTGCTTATTTCCTGCCTAAAGTAAAGTACAGAGAGGTTGAGCTAGCTCATTCCCTTTCATCCAAGAAAAAATGCCCATCCTGAAACATCACTCCCAAATAAAGGAACACAAAACAGATGGGTATTACTCATATTAGGAATAGTGCAGTTTTTAAATTCATATCTGGTCCAATGATCCACAGACAATAGAAGCAGAAACCCTCAAAAGAAACATCAGAACACACAATGCCATTTAGAGAAAGGAATAAGCACATATTTTCAATTATTCATAGTAATTGTTACCGTTTTTTGAGCATTTACTCTGTGCCAGGCATTGTTCTAGGCACTTTCTGTTCATTATTTCTAATCCTTAAAATAAGTCTACATTGTCTATGAAGGACACTGTCTGCTGCTAATGAAACAATTACAGATTAAAACATTTCATTCTTATTTTACAGATTCAAGATGGCAGCTGGCATAAAGCAAAATTCCTTTTTCACACCCAGGACCCTAATCAACTTCCAGTAATTGAAGTACAAAAACTTCCTCATCTCAAAACTGAACGGAAGTACTACATTGAAAGCAGTTCTGTATGCTTTCTCTAAAGTCTCTGAATTAGTTCAGAATTCATGCTGTTGGCCAGGTAATTGCTGCAGAGGGAAAAATATAGACAGAAAGGTACTATTGGATATTATGAAATGCATGGAATAAAGCATTGGCTAAATCTTAAAGAATCTCAGGAAGAAAAGACTTCCTCCTAAGAAGGAGACGAGGCATTTTTTAAAGGACTGTAAGTATTTAATTCTTTTAAAAATTATATTGATCTGAGCTTTCTTAGAGAATTCCCTAGAACTGAACATTTATAAACATGGAATTCTTCAGGATATTCTATATTTTTTGACTGTCTGAGAGCAAAGTACCCATTAGACAGCTGGAGACGCAAAGCACTATGGAGCAATACTGGCTAATGCTCCCAAACGTGCAATGCTTCTGTCTAAAAATTGCAAGCCACAGTCTGATATGTCTTATTTTCCCAAATACTAAGCTGTATTCAGGTCCCCAGTGGGCATATACATCTTAGCCGGTGATACACTACCTCTTACATGTTGCCTTTTTGTGTTGCTTGATGCTCTTTCTAAAACAAGGTGCTTGTGGCTTTCATAGACTATTTCTTTATTCGTCTCTGTCATTCTTTAAGAGTGTATGTACTGGTTACATCAAGATATATTTTGGTTGTTAGTACTTATTTTAATTTGTTTGGTCACATACTTAATAACAAGTAAAACATTATTTATGTGAAGTCCTTGTTTTATTTTAAAATTCTCTTTGTGGATATTAGAATCAAAGCCAGCACACTGTAACCGGTGCTTAAGCACAAGAGAATTGGGAGGGTTTTTTTTTTAACTGTTTTATTTTTAAATTGCTGTAAAAAATTGTAGGCCAGCTACATCCAGTAGTAGGTTTGGGTTAGAGTTTAGGGGTTGTGATATACTATTTTTAAAAATCCATGATCATCTGGGATGATATTTTGTGTATATATATTTTGTAAAGTTCTAATTAATTCAGCAAATCTTTTGAAATTGCTGATGTTTTAAATTATAAAAGCTTTATATTTCCGCTTCATAGAAATTACATGTTTTTGTAATTATTCATTGATTTTCTTTCACTGTTCTTAAATTTAATGTGTTGGGACCTAAAAGAATTCAATTTACCAGTCTTTAAAGTAACATTCAGGAAAACAAAAACAGTCCTTTGCTATTTAAAATAGGCTCAGCAAGTTCAGACTTTCCTTGTTGTCAGAGAAGTGTTAGTTACGTATTAAAAGAAAAATATTATACCTTTTGGTATATAGAAAAGCATGTACATCCATTATAAACATACTATTACCCACAGCAAACCACACTTGCCTATCTATAATAAAAATGTGCTTTAAAATCTTTTTTGGTGGTATTTGTTTTTCTTCTTTTTTTTTTTTACCATATCCTTTTATTATATATGATAGCCCTTCTGGCATAGACCTTCTGTACTATATATATTACATTACCAGAAAGTACCTATTGCATACCTATAAAAGGATTATAGGGCCTATTTCCTACTTGTACAAAATGAGGTCATGGCACAGAAATAAACTCTCTCATATATGGTCAACTGATTTCCAACAAGGGTGCCAAGATCATTCAGTGGGAAAAGTACAGTTTTTTCAACAAATAGTTCTGGGAAAACTGGATATCCACATGCAAAAGAATGAAGTTGGACCCTTATCTTAAATCATACACAAAAACTGACTCAAAATGATGAAAACTATTACTGTAACCCACATTTGGAATAAGATCAAAAATTTAAAAAAACACTTAAAATGGATCAAAGTCCTAAATGTAAGAGCTAAAACTATAAAACTCTTAAAAGAAAACTTAGGTGAAAGGCTTCATGACATTAGATTTGGCAATGATTTCTTGGAGCTGACACCAAAAGGACATTCAACAAATGAAAACAATAAATTGGACTACAGCAAAATTTAAAACTTCTGTGCATCAAAGGACACTATCAAGAGAGTGAAAAGACATCACACTGAATGGGAGAAAATATTTGCATATTTTATGTTCGATAAGGGATTAATATCCAAAATATATGAAGAACTCTTAAAACCCCACACAAAAAAACAAAAAAAACCCCAAGCAACCCAATTTAAAAATGGGCAAGGGACTTCCCTGGTGGTCCTTCCCTGGTGGTCCTTCCCTGGTGGTCCCGCAGGTAAGACTCCGCGCTCCCAATGCAGGGGGCCTGGGTTCAATCCCTGGTCGGGGAACTAGATCCCACATACATGCCACAACTAAGAGTCCGCATGCTGCAACGAAGATCCCGTGTGTCACAACTAAGACCTGGTGCAGCCAAAATAATAAATAAATAAAAATGGGCAAAAGACTTAACAGACATTTCTCTGAAGAAGATATACAATGGCCAACAAATGAAAAGATGCTCAACATCGCTAGTCATTAGGTACAATTCAAAACCATAGTTAGATACCACTTTGTACCCATTAAGATGGCTATTACCATCCCCCCCAAAAGAGGAAAGTAACAAGTGCTGGTGAAGATATGGAGAAATTGGAACCCTTATACATTGCTGGTGGGAATGTATTATGGTATAGCCACTGTGGAAAATAGTCTGGCAGCTCCTCAAAAGTAAAGATAGAATTACCATATATGACCCAGTAATTCTACTTCACATATATACCCAAAAGAATTGAAAGAAGGGACTCAAACAGATACTCGTATACCAGTGTTCACAGAGGTATTATTCAGGAGAGCCAAAAGGTAGAAACAACCCCAATGTGCATCAACAGATGATATGATAAAATATGGTAGGTACATACAGTAGACTATTATTCAACCTTAAAAAGGAATGAAATTCTGATATATGCTCCAACATTGATGTACCTTGAAAACGTTATGCTATGTGAAATAAGCCAGACCAAAAGGGAAAATACTGTATGATTCCACTTATAGGAAGTACCAAGAACAGACAAATTCATAAACCAAAAATACAATAGAGGTTACCAGAGGCTGAGTGGGGTAGGAATGAGGAACTGTTGTTTTTTAATGAATATAGAGTTTCTGTTTGGAATGATTACAAAGTTCTGGAGATGGGTGGTAATGATGGTTGCACATCAATTTGAATACGCTTACTGCAACTGAATTGTACACTTAAAATGATTAAAATGACCAATTTTATGCTGTATACTTTACCACAATTTTTAAAATGGAGCTATGGCAAAGATGTCTGATTTCCTGCTTGAGAAACACAAATGTTTTTTAAAAAGAGCCAAGACTGATTCTAAATGAAAGAACCCATAGTCTATACTCTAGTTTCAGTTCATATGCTGTACCTTCTGTTTACCCTCCCCCCCCAAAAAAACTTATATCACAGACATAAATGAATTTCCTAGGTATCCTAGGTATCATTTAGGAAATATATATAAAACAGAAATTCCTTACTTTGTCTTTGTTTTGTTCCTGAAATATTAAATTTAAAGCAAATTTTAATCAACTTATTTATATGCAGTATAGTCTCGTGTTTTAAGAGTACTCTGAGGGTAAGCTATGTGACTTTGCGTGTATTATATATTCTTCATTGCCCCAGTTTCTTCACTGTAAAATGGGGACAATAAAAGTAAAAATCTATATTAATTAGGGGTTCTCCAGAGAAAGAGAAACAGTAGGAGAGATAGACAAATGAAAGATAACAGATAAATTGATGAGAGATGACTAGACAGATATAAAGATATAGATTTAATATATATAATATACATATAACATTACATAATAAAACATGTTTTAAATATATACTATATTAAATATTAATATATTAAATACGTAAATTGTAATTAAAATTATATTAAAGTTAATATATTAATTATATATATTATATGGAGATTTATTATGATGAATTGGCTCACATGATTCTGGAAGCTGAGATGTCCCACAACCTGCAAGCTAGAAACCCAGGAAAGCCAGTGGGGTAATGCATTTAAGTCTGAAGGGCTGAGAACCAATGGTTTAAAACCCATTCTGGGGGCTAGAGAAGATGAGATGTCCCAACTCAAGCATGCAGACAGAAAGCAAAGAGGGGCAAATTCCTCCTTCCTTTGCCATTTCTACTCAGGCCCTCCACGGACTGGGTAATGCCCACACACATGGAGGCAGCATTTTACTTTACCAAGTCTACTGGTTGAAATCCTACTCCCATCCAGAAACACCCTGTCAGACACACCCAGAAATAAATTTTAACCTGGTCACCCTGTGACCAGTCAAACTGACACATAAAATGAACCATCACACTATCTTACCTGGAATGAAACAGAAATGTAGTTCTTTCTGTAGGAAGCAAAAAGGTGGTTTTCTCATTTGGTAACTTTGCAATAAGAGAGCGAATGCCACTAATGGCAAAGAAATGATTTGAGCAGTAGGAACACGTGTTTGGAAGCAAGCACTCTGGCAAACCTCACTTTCTGACCAAAATGTATGAGTTTGGCCCTCTCACACAAGACTAGCAGTTTCAAAAATAAGTGTTAAGCTAAGCCTTCAATGTATAGTGCTCTGTCCTATTAAAGCATAACTTTTCACTCTGACCTACACAGTAATTGGCTATGGTAAGTACGATGAAGTCATTGTCACCTAAGCCTAGGTACACAATTATGCAATCTGTGTGCTTTGGATTCAGAGTCCTGGTATAATTCAAAGCCAGATTAGAAAAATGGCACCTCTGTAGAGAAGAGCAACTGGCAGGGAGTCCGAACTATCATCTTGGCTGTACCTAGCGGGGAAATTTTAGCACTGCACACAAGTACAAAAAAGAATCTCACTGACAATCCACTAAAAATAATTTGATTTTGCTGGGTATCTAGTTCAGGACAAATTTAGAGTTGGAATCAAGAAAACTTCTCACTTCTTGAAGCAAACACTGGAAATCCAGTTTCATGAAAAAGACATTCTTCATTAAGGGATAAAGATCTCCCTCATTCATTAGAAAAGAAAAAACTTTAGGGGCTCAAGATGGCGGAGTAGTAGGACGGGGAACTCACCTCTTCCCACAAATACATCAAAAAAACATCTACAAAGGTAACAATTCTCAAAGAACACCTAGTGAACACGAGCAGAAGACCTCAAACACCTGAAAGGACAAGAAAGAGCTCCAGGTAACTGGGAAGGACAAAAGGAAAAAAAAAAAAAGAGGAAGCGAGATGGGACCTGTGCCCCTGGGAGGGAGCTGAAAGGAAAGAAGTTCCCACACCCTGGGAAGGCCCCTCACCAGCGGGGAGATCAGCCGCGACAGAAAAGAAACTTCAGAGGCTCAGAGGAGGCCGCAACCAGTTTGTGGTAGGCAGAAGAAAGAGAGACCTACAGACCTACACAGACAAGTCCGTGCCACTGCCCTGAACGCCCCAGTCTGAGACGCGCAGCTGCTAGTATGGGCGGGGGCGGGTGCTGGAACTCGGGATTTAGAGGATAGACATGGGGAGAGGCTGGCTGCTGGCTGCGCTGAGACAGCCTGAAGGGTCTGGAGTGTGGTACAGCCGCAACTGGGAGTGTTCACGTAAGAAGCACAGGCCTGCCACAGAAGCAAAGTGCCATTGTGAAGCGGCATGCAAAGGGAGGGGTGGGGCTGCCATTACAGCCTCCTTCTCTATGCGCTGGCTCCCGCCTCCGTGGGCTCCAAGGGAGTGCACCCCAGCCACCACCTCAGCCGGCTCCCACGCCATGTGCTGCCTCAGCAGGCCCTGGGAGCAGACACCAGCAGGTTCCCCATATGCAGACGTGAAGCTGAAACTAGAGCTGAGCCATGCAACTTAGGATGCAGGGCTGAAATCTCTTCCTGTGGCTGCATGAGCCATGGATTTACACCTCTGCCGCCAGCTTTGTAAATTCAGCACCTGTGAGACACCTGAACAGACAATGGGTGCTCCCGCAGCTGGGACAGGTCTGGCCTTCACAGCTGTGGGCTTTGTGGGCATGTGCACACGGGGGCTGGGCCAGGCCAGGGTCTCAGCTGCCTCCATAGCTCCCAGAGCAGGTCCAGGTGCACAACTACTGCAGTCCTAGGACCTGACTTCCGTGGATCTGTGCCGGTGGCCTTGTGAAAACAACGCCTGAAAGACACCAGGGCTGATTGCCAGAATTTCCACAGTTGAGGCAGGGCCAATGGCAGTCCAACAACAGTGTCCTCTGTGAGCCCACACAATAGGTGAAAGGTGACACAGCAGAGGATACTCACTGGTGAACGGCTCTGGCGGAGGAATGCTCAGCAGCTTCTCTTAGTGGGAGTACTCTAATCCCACCTACCTCACACTGCAGATCAGAAACGCAGCTCAGAAATGTATCTGGGGGCTTCTACTCCAACAACTTAGGGAGTAGACCCTGCCCCTGACAGGGCAGTGACAACCACAGAGCCAACAGGAGGTCCCACTCAATATCCAGTGCAGGCTCTAGTCATCACTACACCAGTCACACCTCGTATCCAGGGGATAACGACCAGCATACACTGAGGAAAGAGGCAGCAGCATCCATACGAAAAACAGTCCTCACACACAAAAAAATAGTAAACCCACACAGGCTGCACAGGGACGATGCCACATAAAATAGCCCTCCAAGACCACAGTAGATAAGTGTTTCTCCTAAACTCATAGTGCAAGAGAAATATAAATATTTATATACTTCTAAGAAGCAGATGAACCACTCCCAATTAAAAGATCAAGAGAATTCCCCTGAAAGAACAATGAAACAGACCTCTTCAGTCTAACAGACGCAGAGTTCAAAAAGGAGATAATGAAAATACTGAAGGAATTAAGAAAGGCCATCAACAGAAATGCAGATTACTGTAAAAAGTAACTAGAAGCTATAAGTTGGAGCCAAGAAAAATTATAAAATTCATTTGCAGAGACAAAAACTAAACTAAAGGCAATGAATAGCAGAATGAATAATGCAGAACAAATAAGTGACATGGAAGATAGAACAATGGAAATCACCCAATGAGAACGGCAGAAAGAAACCCAACTGAAAAAAAAAAAAATGAAAGCAATATGAGAAACCTATGGGATAATATAAAGCATGCCAGTCAACACATAATAGGGAGCCTAGAAGTAGAAGAAAGAGAAAAAGGGACTGAAGATATATTTGAAGAAACTATGGCTAAAACTTCCCAAATCTAGGGCTTCCCTGGTGGTGCAGTGGTCGAGAGTCTGCCTGCCGATGCAGGGGACGCGGGTTCATGCCCCGTTCCAGGAGGATCCCGTGAGCCATGGCCACTGAGCCTGCGCGTCTGGAGCCTGTGCTCCGCAACGGGAGAGGCCACAACTGTGAAAGGCCCGCGTATTGCAAAAAAAAAAAAAAAAAACTTCCCAAATCTAAAGAAAGAAACAGATATCCAGGTACAGGAAGCACAGAGGGTCCCAAACAAGATAAACCCAAACAGACCTACATCAAGACATACCATAATTTAAATGGCACACATTAAAGGATAGCAATCCAGATGGTGAAAGAGTAGGGCATGGAGCTCACCTCCTCCTGCAAATACATCAAAACTACATCAACATGTGGAACAATTCACAAAGAACACCTACTGAACACTGGCAGAAGACCTCAGACTTCTAAAAGGGCAAAGAAATCTCCATGTAACTGGGAAGGACAAAAGCAAAGCAAAAAGAAAGAGAAAGGAATCAAGACAGGACTTGTACCCTAGGGAGGGAGCTATGAAAGAGGAAAGGTTCCTGCACCCTGGGAGGTCCCCTCACTGGCAGGGAGATGAGCCTGGACAGAGGGGGAGCTTCAGAGCCTTGGAGGAGAATGCAGCAACCGGTCTGCAGAAGACAAAACAGAGAGTGACCTGCACAGATGATTGGTACCAACGCCCTGCACTCCCCAGCCTGAGATGCTTGTCCACTGGTGTGGGTGGGGGCTGGATACTAAAGCTTGGGCTTCAGAGATCAGACGAGGGGAGAGGACTGGGGTTGGCTGCGTGGAGACAGCCTGAAGGGGCTAGACTGTGGCAACTGGGAGTGTATGCGGAAGAAGCCTAAGCCAAACAGAGAGGCAAGGCGCCATTGTTGGGGGGCACAGGAGCAGAGGGGCGGGACCGCCATAGGAGGTTCTTTCCCTGCATGTGCTCTCAGGCAAAAGGACACTACCAACACCAACGTGAGCTCTGGGGGTGGGCATGAGCTGACACTGCCATCGCAGGCTCCAGAGACAGAAGCAGGCCACTGCCGCTTCTGAGAGAACCAGGAGCAGGCACCATTCACTGCCCCCACCATCCTGGGAGCACCCATGGCTGCTGCTGAAAGACACACAAACAGGCGCCAATTGCTGCCCCTGCCCAGCACGGGCCCTGGGAGCTCGCACTACCCACTGCCGCCACCGAGAGACCCAAGAGCAGGTGCCAATCGCTGCCCCCATTGGCACGGGTCCCTGGCCGTTATCAAGGGGATAACAGCCAGCACACGGTGAAGAAAGAGGCAGCAAGCATCCATAATAAAAGCAGCCAAAGATATTAAACCCACACAAGCTATGCAGGGACACCTCCACATATACTCAGCCTTCCAAGACTACAGTAGATAATTGTTTCTCCTAAACTCACAGAGGAAAAGAAATGTAAGTAAAATGGAGAAGCAGAGGAACCATTCCCAGTTAAAACTTAGAGAATTCCCCTGAAGGAACAAACAATGAAACAGACCTCTTCATTCAAACAGACACAGAGTTCAAAAAGGAGGTAATGAAAATACTGAAGGAATTAAGAAAGGCTATTGACAAAAATGCAGATTACTGTAAAAAGTAACTAGAACCTATAAGGAGGAGCCAAGAAAACATAAAATTCATCTGCCAAGATGAAAGCTGAGAGAACAACAGTGAATAACAGAATAAATAACGCAAAAAAACAAATAAGTGATCAGAAAGATAGAATAATGGAAGTCACCAGATCAGAACAGTAGACAGAAAGCCAAATGAAAAAAAAATGAAAGCAACATAAGAGACCTATGGGATAATATAAAGTGTGCCAGTACACACATAAGAGGGATTCCAGAAGAAGAAGAAGAGAAAAGGGGATTGAAAATGTATCTGAATAAATTATGTCTGAATACTTGCCAAACCTAAAGAAAGAAACAGATATCCAGATACAAGAAGCATAGAGGGTCCCAAACAAGATAAACCCAAACAGACCTACACCAAGACATATTATAAGAAAAATGGCAAAAGTTAAAGAGAGAATTCTAAAGGCCGCAAGAGAAAAACAAAGAGTTAAATTACAAGAGAACCCCAATAAAGCTATCAGCTGATCTCTCTACAGAAATGCTGCAGGCCAGAAGGGAGTGGCAAAATATATTCAAAATCTTGAAAGGGAAAAATCTGCAACTTAGAATACTCTATCCAGCAAGATTATCACTTAGAACAGGAGAGAGAAAGAATTTCTCAGACAAGCAAGAACTACAAAAGAATACAGCAATACTAAACCTATCCTAAAAGAAATATTGAAAGGTCTTCTCTACATAGAAAAGAAGCAAGAAGATATAGGAAAAAGAAAATCACAATTGGAAAGTAAATCACTTAATTAAGCCACTATACAGATCAAAAAGAAAAAAACCTCTGTGAAGGCAATGATAAACACAAGGAATAGCAAAGTAAACATGAAAATGTAAAAGAGGACATCAAAATCATAAAACGTGGGGTAGAAGAGTAAGAAAATGTAGATTCCTTTTTTTAGAATGTGTTTCAGCCTACATGACTATCAATCTAAAGCAAGTAGATATAGGTAGGGGTTAACATACTTGAAAAACAGGGTAACCACAAACCAAAAACATACAATAGATTCACAAAAATCAAAAAGAAGAAAACAGAAGCATAAAATAAAAGGAAATTATCAAACCAAAAAAGAAAAACAAAGAAACATAGAATCAACTGGAAAACAAGGTTTAAAATGGCAATAAATAAATATCTATCAATAATTACATTAAATGTCAACGGACTAAATACTCCAATCAAAAGACACAGAGTGTGAGACTGGATAAAAAAACAAGAGCCTACAATATGCTGCCTACAAGAGACCCACTTTAGTGCAAAGGATACACATAGATTGAAAGTGAGGGGACAGAAAAAGATATTTCATGCAAACAGAAATGACAAGAAAGTGGGGGTCACCATACACATATCAGACAAACTAAACTTTAAAAAAAAGGCTATAAAGAAAGATAAAGAAGAACACTATATAATGATAAAAGGATCAATACAAGAAGAGGATTCTGCACTCAATACACATGTGCCTAGTATAGGAGCACCTAACACATAAAACAAATACTAACAGACAGAAAGGGAAAAACTGATGGGAATACAATAGCAGGAGACTTTAACCCCACTCACGTCAATGGACAAATCTTCAAGACAGAAAATCAATGAGGCAACAGAGATCCTAAATGATGCAATAGAAAGTTAGACTTAATTGATATTTTCAGGACATTATATCCCAAAAAAACAGAATACACATTCTTTTCAAGTGCACATGGAACATTCTCTAAGACTGACCACATAACTACGGCACAAAACAAAACCCAACAAATTTAAGAATATAGAAATTACTTCAAGCACCTTCTCAGCCCATAAAAAAATGAAATTAGAAATCAACCACAGAAAAGGAAACAAGAAAAAAAAAACTTAACATGGAGACTAAACAACATGCTACTAAACTACCAATGGGTCAACAATGAAATCAAAGAGAAAATTTAAAAATACCTTGAAACAAATGACAATGAAAACACAACCTTACAAAAATCTATGGGATGCAGCAAAAGCAATTCTTGGCGGGAAGTTCATAGTTATATAGGCCTTGCTCAAAAAACAAGAAAAATCTCAAATAAACAACCTAACCTGCCACCCAAAAGAATTAGAAAAAGAACAAACAAAACCTAAAGTCAGCAAAAGAAAGGAAATAATGAAGATCAGAGAGAAAATAATATAAAATAGAGATTAAAAATAGAAAAAAAAATCAATAAAACCAAGAGGTGGTTCTTTGAAAGGGTAAGCCAAATTGACAAACCTCTGGCCAGGCTCACCAGAAGAAAAGAGAGAGAACCCAAATAAACAAACTAAGAAATGAAAGAGGAGAAATCACAACTAATACCACAGAAATACAAAAAAACATTAAGAGAATACTATGAAAAATTATATGCCAAAGAATTTGACAACCTAGAATAGACAACTTTCTAGAAATATACATCCTACCAAAAATGAATCAAGAAGAAGTGGATAACATAAACAGACTGATCACTAGAAGTAAAACAGAATCTGTAATAAAAGACAAAAAAATAAATCTCCCTACAAACAAAAGTACAGGACCAGATGTCTTCATAGGCAAATTCTACCAAACATACAAAGAAGAACCTACACTGATCCTTCTCAAAATTTTCCAAAAAGGTTGAAAAGAACAATCCCAAAGACATTCTATGACACCACCATCACCCTGATACCAAAACCAAACAAAAATACCACCAAAAAACAAAATTAGGGCTTCCCTGGTGGCGCAGTGGTTGAGAGTCCACCTGCCGATGCAGGGGACACGGGTTCGTGCCCCGGTCCGGGAAGATCCCACATGCCGCAGAGCGGCTGGGCCCGTGAGCCATGGCCACTGAGCCTGCACGTCCAGAGCCTGTGCTCCAAAATGGGAGAGGCCACAACAGTGAGAGGCCTGCGTACCCAACAAAAACAAACAAACAAAATTAGAGCCCTATATATTTGATGAATATAGATGCAAAATTCTCAACAAACTGAATCCAACAACACATAAAAAAGATCATACAGCTTCAAGATGGCGGAGGGGTAAGACATGGAGATCACCTTCCTACCCACAAATACATTAAAACTACATCTACACGTGGAACAACTCCTACAGAACACCTACTGAATGCTAGAAGAAGACCTCAGACCTCCCAAAAGATGCCTGAGAGCGACCTACACACAGAGGTGGGGCCAAAACCAAAGCTGAACCCCAGGAGCTGTGTGAACAAAGAAGAGAAAGGGAAATTTCTCTGTGCAGCCTCTGGAGCAGCGGATTAAATCCCCACAATCAACTTGATGTACCCTGCATCTGTGGAATACCTGAATAGACAACGAATCAATCCAAAATTAAGGCAGTGAGCCTTGGGAATAACTGACAAGTGCAGACTTGGGGTTTGCTGTGACTGACTTGTTTCTGATTTTTATGTTTATCTTAGCATGGTTTTTAGTGCTTGTTATTGTTGGTCGATTTGTTTATTGGTTTGTTTGCTCTCCTTTTTTATTATTACTTTTCTGGTTTTTTACATTAATAATTTTTTTTATTTTAATAATTATGTATCTTTTGTTTTTTCTCCGTTTTCCTCTGAGCCATGTGACTGACGGGTCTTGGTGCTCCGGCCTGGTGTCAGGCCTGAGCCTCTGAGGTGGGAGAGCCGAGTTCAGAACACTGGACCATCAGAGACCCCCTGGCCCCACATAATAACAATCAGCAAGAGCTCTCCCAGAGATCTCCGTATCAACTCTAAGACCCAGCTCCACCCAAAGGCCAGCAAGTTCCAGTGCTAGAAGCCCCATGCCAAACAACTAGCAAGATAGGAACACAACCCCACCCATTAGCAGAGAGGCTGCCGAAAATCATACTAAGTTCACAGACACCCCAAAACACACCACTGGATGTAGCCCTGCCCACCAGAAAGACAAGATGCATCCCACCCACCAGAACACAGGCACCAATACCCTCCACCAGGAAGCCTACACAAACCACTAAACCAACCTCACAAGTAGGAGGCAGACACCAAAAACAACAGGAACTACAAACCTGCACACTGCAAAAGGGAGACCCCCAAAACAGTAAGTTAAGCAAAATGAGAAGACAAAGAAATATGCAGGAGATGAAGAAGCAAGGTAAAAACCCACCAGACCAAACAGATGAAGAGGAAAAAGGCAGTCTACCTGACTACCTGAAAAAGAATTCAGAGTAATGATAGGAAAGATGATCCAAAATCTTGGAAACAGAATGGAGAAAATATAAGAAATGTTTAACAAGGACCCAGAAGAACTAAAGAGCAAAAAAACAACAATGAACAACACAGTAAATGAAATTAAAAATTCTCTACAAGGAATCAATAGCAGAATAACTGAGGCAGAAGAACAGATAAGTGACCTGGAAGATAAAATAGTGGAAATAACTACCACAGGGCAGAATAAAGAAAAAAAGAACAAAAAGAATTGAGGACAGTCTCAGAGACTTCTGGGACAACATTAAACGTACCAACATTCGAATTATAGGGGTCCCAGAAGAAGAAGAGAAAAAGAAAGGGACTGAGAAAATATCTGAAGAGATTGTAGTTGAAAACTTCCTAATACAGGGAAGGAAATAGTCCAGGAAGCGCAGAGAGTTGCATAAGGATAAATCCAACGAGAAACACGTCAAGACACATACTAATCAAAGTATCAAAAATTAAATACAAAGAAAATATATTAAAAGCACCAAGGGAAAAGCAATAAATAACATACAAGGGAATCCCCATAAGGCTAAGAGCTGATCTTTCAGCAGAAACTCTGCAAGCCAGAAGACAGTGGCAGGACATATTTAAAGTGATGAAAGGGAAAAACCTACAACCAAGATCACTTTACCCAGCAAGGATCTCATTCAAATTCAACAGAGAAATTAAAACCTTTACAGACAAGCAAAAGTTAAGAGAATTCAGCACCACCAAACCAGCTTTACAACAAATGCTAAAGGAACTTCTGTAGGCAGGAAACACAAGAGAAGGAAAAGACCTGTAATAACAAACCCAAAACAATTAAGAAAATGGTAACAGGAACATACATATCAATAATTATCTTAAACGTAAATGGATTAAAAGCTCCAACCAAAAGACATAGACTGGCTGAATGAATACAAAAACAAGACCTGTATATATGCTGTCTATAAGAGACCCACTTCAGACCTAGGGACACATACAGACTGAAAGTGAGGGGATGGAAAAAGATATTCCATGCAAATAGCAATAAAAAGAAACCTGGAGTAGCAATTCTCATAACAGATAAAATAGACTTTAAAATAAAGACTATTACAAGAGACAAAGAAGGATGCTACATAATGATCAAGGGATCAATCCAAGAAGAAGATATAAAAATGGTAAATATTTATGCACCCAACATAGTAGCACCTCAATACATAAGGCAAGTGCTAATAGCCATAAAAGGAGAAATAGACATTAACACAATAAGAGTAGGGGACTTTAACACCCCACGTTCACAAACGGACAGATCAACCAAAATTTAAATAAATAAGGAAACACAAGCTTTAAATGATACATTAAACAAGATGGACTTAATTAATATTTATAGGACATTCTATCCAAAAAAAACCAGAATACACTTTCTTCTCAAGTGCTCATGGAACATTCCCCAGGATAGATCATATTTGGGTCACAAATCAAGCCTCGGTAAATTTAAGAAAATTGAAATCGTATCAAGTATGTGTTCTGACCACAGTGCTATGTGACTAGATATTAATTACAGGAAGAAAACTGTAAAAAATACAAACAAACGGAGGCTAAGCAATACACTACTAAATAACGAAGAGATCACTGAAGAAATGAAAGAGGAAATCAAAAAATACCTAGAAAAAAAAGACAATGAAAACACAATGACCCAAAACCTATGGGATGAAGCAAAAGCAGTTCTAAGAAGGAAGTTTATAGCAATAGAATCCTACCTCAAAAAACAACCTAAAATTACACCTAAAGGAATTAGAGAAAGAAGAACAAAAAAACCCCAAAGTTAACAGAAGGAAAGAAATCATAAATATCAGATCAGAAATAAATGAAAGAGAAATGAAGGAAACAACAGCAAAGTTCAATAAAACTAAAACCTGGTTCTTGGAGAAGACAAACAAATTAATAAACCACTAGCCAGACTCATCAAGAAAAAAAGAGAGAAGACTCAAATCAATAGAATTAGAAATGAAAAAGGAGAAGTTAACAACTGACACTGCAGAAACACAAAGGATCATGAGAGATTACTGCAAGCAACTATATGCCAACAAAATGGACAACCTGTAAGAAATGGACAAATTCTTAGAAAAGCACAACCCTCCCAGACTGAACTAGGAAGAAATAGAAAATATAAACAGACCAATCACAAGCACTGAAATTGAAACTGTGATTAAAAATCTTCCAACAAACAAAAGCCCAGGACCAGATGGCTTCACAGGCAAATTCTATCAAACATTTAGAGGAGAACTAATACCTATCCTTCTGAAAATCTTACAAGATACAGCAGAGCAAGACACACTCCCAAACCCATTCTACGAGGCCACCCTGACACCAAAACCAGGCAAAGATGTCACAAAAAAAGAAAATTACAGGCCAATATCACTGATGAACATAGATGCAAAAATCCTCAACAAAATATTAGCAAACAGAATCCAACAGCACATGAAAAGGATCATACACCATGATCAAGTGGGGTTTGTCCCAGGAATGCAAGGATTCTTCAATATACACAAATCAATCAATGTGATACACCATATTAACAAATTGAAGGATAAAAACCACATGATAATCTCAATAGATACAGAAAAAGCTTTCGAAAAAATTAAACATCCATTTATGATACAAACTCTGCAGAAAGCAGGCACAGAGGGAACTTACCTCAACATAATAAAGGCCATATGTGACAAACCCACAGCCAGCATCATTCTCAATGATCAAAAACTGAAACCATTTCCTCTAAGATCAGGAACAAGACAAGGTTGCCCACTCTCACCGCTATTATTCAACATAGTTTTGGAAGTTTTAGCCACAGCAATCAGAGAAGGAAAAGAAATAAATGGAATCCACTTCAGCAAAGAAGAAGTAAACCTGTCACTGTTTGCAGATGATGTGATACTATACATAGGGAATCCTAAAGAAGTTACCAGAAGACTACTAGAGATAGTCAATGAATTTGGTGAAGTAGCAGGATACAAAATTAATGCACAGAAATCTCTTGCATTTCTATACACTAACGGTGAAAAATCTGAAAGTGAAATTAAGGAAACACTCCCATTTACCACTGCAACAAAAAGAATAAAATACCTAGGAATAAACCTACCTAAGAAGACAAAAGACCTGTATGCAGAAAAGTATAAGACAGTGATGAAAGAAATTAAAGATGATACAAACAGATGGAGAGATATACCATGTTTTTGGATTGGAAGAATCAACATTGTGAAAATGACTATACTACGAAAAGCAATCTACAGATTCAGTGTTATCTGTATCAAACTACCAATGGCATTTTTCACAGAACTAGAACAAAAAACTTCATAATTTGTATGGAAACACAAAAGACCCCGAACAGCCAAAGCAATCATGAGAAAGAAAAATGGAGCTGGAGGAATCGGCTCCCTGACTTCAGACTATACCACAAAGCTACAGTAATCAAGACAGTATGGTACTGGCACAAAACAGAATTATACATCAATGGAACAGGATAGAAAGCCCAGAGATAAACCCACGCACATACAGTCACCTTATCTTTGATAAAGGAAGCAAGAATACACAATGGAGAAAAGACAGTCTCTGCAGTAAGTGTTGCTGGGAAAACTAGACAGCTACATGTAAATGAAATTAGAATACTTCCTAACACCATATACAAACGTAAACTCAAAATGGATTAAAGATCTAAATGTAAGGCCAGACACTATAAAACTCTTAGAGGAAAACATAGGAAGAACACTCTTTGACATAAATCAAAGCAAGATCCTTTTTGACCCACCTCCTAGAGGAATAGAAGTAAAAACAAAAATAAACAAATGGGAAGGGGATATGGGGATATATGTATACATATAGCTGATTCACTTTGTTATACAGCAGAAACTAACACAGCATTGTAAAGCAATTATACCCCAATAAAGATGATTAAAAAAAAAAAAGATCATACATCATGCCCAAGTTGGATGCATCCCAGGGTCACAAAGGTGGTTAAAAATATGCAAATCAATCAATGTGATACACCACATCAACAAAAGAAAAGACAAAACCACATGACCATCACAATAAATGCAGAATAAGCATTCGATAAAATTCAACATCCATTCATGTTAAAAACTCTGAACAAAGTGGGTAAAGAGGGAACATATCTCAACATTATAAAATCTATTTATGAAGCTTTTGCAAACCCACAGCCAATATAAAACTCAGCAGTGAAAAAGTGAAAGCCTTCCCACTAAAATCTGGAACAACACAAGGAATGCACTCTCACCACTTCTCTTCAACATAGTATTGGAAGTCCTAGCCACAGTAATCAGACAAGAAAAAGAAATAAATGGTATCCAAATCAGTAGGTAAGAGGTAAAACTGTCACTATATGCAGATGATATGATACTATATATAGAAAACCCTAGAGACTCCACACAAAAACTACTAAAATTCAGCAAGGTAGAAGGATACAAGATGAACATACAGAAATCAGTTGCATTTCTTTACACTAAATGAAATAGCAGAAAGCAAGTGTAAACAAACAATCCCCTTTAAAATAGCATCAAAAAAAAATACTTAAGAATAAACCTCACCAAGGAGGTGAAAGCCTTACATGTTGAGAACTACAAAACATTAATAAAGGAAATTGAAGATGATTCAAAGAAATGGAAAGATATCTCATGCTCTTGGATTGCAAGAATTAATGTTGTTAAAATGGCAATACTGGCTTCCCTGGTGGCGCAGTGGCTGAGAGTCCACCTGCCGACGCAGGGGACACGGGTTCGTGCCCCAGTCCAGGAGGATCCCACGTGCCGCGGAGCAGCTGGGCCCGTGAGCCATGGCTGCTGAGCCTGCACGTCCGGAGCCTGTGCTCCGCAACGGGAGAGGCCACAACAGTGAGAGGCCCGTGTACCGCAAAAAAAAAAAAAAAAAAAGGCAATACTACCCAAAGCAATCTACAGATTTAATGCGAACTCTATCAAATTACCCATATTTTTTTTCTTTCTTTTTTTTCTTTTTTTTTTGGCAGTACGCAGGCCTCTCACTGTTGTGGCCTCTCCCATTGCGGAGCACAGGCTCCGGACGCGCAGGCTCAGCGGCCATGGCTCACGGGCCCAGCCGCTCCGTGGCATGTGCGATCTTCCCGTACCGGGGCACAAACCCGTGTCCCCTGCGTCGGCAGGCGGACTCTCAACCACTGCGCCACCAGGGAAGCCCTACCCATGATATTTTTCTCAGAACTAGACCAAATAATCCTAAAACTTATATGGAACCATAAAAAAAAAAAGAATTGCTACAGCAATCCTGAGAAAAAAGAACAATGCAGGAGGCATAACTCTCTTAGACTTCAGACAATACTACAAAGCTACAGTATTCAAAACACTGTGGTACTGGCACAAAAACAGACAATCAGATCAACGGAACAAAATTGAGAGCCCAGAAATAAACACAATACCTACGGACAATTAATCTTCAACAAAGGAGGCAAGAATATACAATGGGGAAAAAAGACAGTCTCTTCAGCAAGTGGTGCTGGGAAAGTTAAACAGCTGCATGTAAATAAATTAAGTTAGAAGACACCCTCACACCATGCACAAAAATAAACTCAAAATGGCTTAAAGACTTAAATATAATACAAGACACCATTAAACTCCTAGAAGAGAACATAGCAAAACATTCTCTGACATAAATCGTACCAATGTTTTCTTAGGTCAGTCTCCCAAGGCAACAGAAATAAAAGCAAAAATAAAGAAATGGGGACTAATCAAACTCACACTCTTTGGTACAGCAAAGGAAGCCATAAACAAAACGAAAAGACAACCTACGTATTGGGAGAAAATATTTGCAAACGATGCTACCAACAAGGGCTTAATTTCCAAAATATACAAACAGCTCATACAATTCAATAACAAACAAAACAAACAAACAAACAAAAAAAAACAATTAAAAAGTGGGCAAAAAACCTAAATTGAAATTTCTCCAAAGGAGTCATACAGATGGCTTGTTAAGCACATGAAAAGATGCTCATCACCGCTAATTATTAGAGAAATGCAAATCAAAACTACAGTGAGATACCACCTCACACCAGTCAGAATGGCAGTCATTAAAAAGTCTATGAGTAACAAATGCTGGAGAGGGTGTGGAGAAAAGGGAACCCTCTTACACTGCTGGTGGGAATGTAAATTGGTGCAGCCACTATGGAAAATTGTACAGAGATTCCTCAAGAAAGTAAAATTAGAATTGCCATATGATCCAGCAATCCCACTCCTCAGCATATACCCAGAAAAAAAACATAATTCAAACAGATACATGCAGCCCTATGTTCATAGCAGCACTATTCACAATAGCCAAGACATGGAAACAATCTAAATGTACATTGACAGATGAATGGATAAAGAAGATGCGGTATGTATACACAATGGAATATTACTCAGCCATAAAAAACAACAAAACAATGCCATCTGCAGCAACATGGATGCAACGAGATTATCATACAAAGTGAAGTCAGAAAGAGAAAGACAAATACCATATGATATCACTTATACGTGGAATATAAACTACAACACAAATGAACATATCTATGAAACAAAAACAGACTCACAGACATAGAGAACAGACTTGTGGTTGCCAAGGGGTGCAGGAGGGAAGGATTGGGAGTTTGGAATTAGCAGATACAAACTATTATATATAGAATGGATAAACAATAAGGTCCCACTGTATAGCACAGGTAATATAGTCAATATCCTGTGACAAACCATAATGGAAAAAAAAATATATATATATAACTGAGTATATGTATCTTTTTCATATTCTATATATATATGAGTATATATATTCATATTCATACTCATATATATGACTGAGTCGCTTTGCTGTACAGGAGAAATTAACACCAGATTGTAAATCAACTATACTTCAATACAATTAAAAAAAAAAAGTGAAGCGAACAGAAAACTAAGAAAAACAATAATAATCATTATATTAATGATTTACTTATATATGTTAGGTATTTTCTTTATGTGAGGAACTGTACTAAATGCTTTAATGCATTTAATCCTAGACAAACTGACATATGAAGAACTGAGATTTTGCCCAAGGTCAAATGGCAAAAAAGTTGCAGAGACACAGTTCTAACCTAGCTCCCTATGATTTCACTGACCTTCCTCTGTAACCAGGATAACTTATTTCTTCCATGTATGTTCCATTATTATTCTGTAAATAGTTTGCATTAATTAAAAAACCCAGAAAATAGCTCCATTTTTTTCTATTTCAATTTGCTGTCATGTAATTGGTGTGAATTTTTTTCAAAATACTACTATAAATATTTGCATTAAAAGTATTTCATTAAAAAAGGAAAACTTTAACTTTATTGATATTATATTCAGTTTTTCTCACAGACATGTTTTTGATTTGTAAGAGATTAAGCCATTTAATAACCAATACAAATGCCAAGATGCTATACAAAATATTCAGTTAAAATAATTTTAATTGTTTCTTAGTATTTCCTACTTGATTCAATATACCACAGAAAAATACTATGTATTTTTCTTTCAAGTCTTCCTACAATGAAAAGCTTAAAAACTTTGCACAAAACCTAATTAGTAAACACAAACAAGTTTTGGTTTAATAGTTGGAAGTGAGAAATTAAAACAATCAGATTTTTTTTAGTTTGCTTTCATAACTATTAGTCTAGCTAGTAAAAACTGCTGCTTTCAGACTTCAGGTATTTAAAAGGTAAAAATAAACATTTTTATAATTTTTTTTCAGAAATTTTTTTTCTAAAATCGTTTTAGGAATCTATTCCACATACTTCTTTGCAGCAAACTGTATGCCTTCTGTATTAGGTCCTGGATTCGTCTAATAGCAATGACCTAATTGTTGGATCCTTCTAAAGGCTCATCAATTATGATTGAACCTCCTGAATCATGATTTATTTATTTGATCCTAATCATGCTTTTGCCAATAAAAGATCCAGCCAATTCTTTGGGAACAGTTACTTGTGTTGTAATAATAAGTCCATCCAAATCACAGTATGTCATGCTCCCCTGCTGAAGAATAATCATACCCAGAATCAACCAGTGGTTTCTTCCCTGACCACTTACTTCTGTGTCCCAACCTCTGAATGCAAGCTCAGGAAATGAATCTGGTTCCTGATTACCCATGGGATGAAGACATGCAAGCTGCTCTGCAAAGCCTATTAGGCCTTGATGACCTGGCCTCTGACTACCTGTGAACCTTCTCTCCTTTCTCATCAGTCATTATACTCCAGTCATACCTAACTAATCTGCTGTTTCCTGAACATACTACACTTTTTCATTCCTCTGTCTGGAAAGCTTTCCCACCTTGACCTCCTGACCAACTCCTACTCATTCTTCAAGTTAGCTCCTCGGGAAGGCTTTTCTAATTTCCCCACAAAGGAATGCATGCTGTTTCCTCTTTAGATCACATTCTATCTTCTACACTTGCTTCACTATGTTTTTATAGCTCTTCACATGTTTGTCTCCCTTAACGATGACTTCCCTGAAGGCAGAGTATAGATTTTAATGTTTATAATCACACAGAATAGCACAGTGCATGACACAAATAGGTGCTCAAGTCCTTCATGTCTTCTGTGTGTTGTGAACCAGACACTGTGACCCAAGTTGGCAATTCAAAATGAGCAAAAAGGCAAGGTCCCTGTGCTCAATGAGCTAACTATCTGGGAGAGAAACTGATGTTAATCAAATGATAATATTTATGAATATATCATTACAATTTGAAATAAGTGCTCTGAAAGACACACACACACACACACACACACACACACACACACACACACACACA